>NW_020291356.1:0-188084 GCF_003184745.1 Aspergillus uvarum CBS 121591
AAGCCCAGAAGTAGAAGTAGATATAACCGTTACGCCCTTCGTAGCAGAATCCCAAAAAAAAAGAAGCAGTGTCGGCTTGGATGAGGGTGGGAATGGGGAAGAATACAGGGGAATGTATACACATCCTCCAAGAACTCTGGATGCTGGAGGAGAGTGGAGCGGTAGGTTGTAGGTTGTAGGTTGGGTGGATTTGTTTCAGATGGAGGTCTCTCGGGGAGGGGTGGTGGTCTTCGTGTGTGTTCGTATGTATGTGTCGGGGTCAGGGTCAAGTGGCTGGATGGACGGTTTGTGTAGATGGTAGATGGAGAGATGGCTGGAGATTCGACTCATGACTCCAGTCAGAGTACATGAATTAATCTCACAGGGGTGAGGGTCCCTCCCTTAAACCCAAGACATCATCAGACGGCAACTCCTCGAAATCGAGCCAAGAGACACAGGGTGAAACGTCCTTGGTTTCAAGATATTATTCTTGCGCGCCTGTTCGTCGCAGACATCCCAAAATCGAGGCAACCCCCCCCCCCCGAAGAAGATAAGGAGAAGACAATCCGAAGCTCCCTGACAGAACAACCGCGCCCCCCCGGCCCAATCATATCCAGAAAGATACAACCGGCCACTTCAAGGTCTACTTGCCAGCCCAGCCTCTCAGTCGCATGCCCTCCTCAATTGCCGACCAAATGCCCTCGACGACCTCACGATCTCTCCACCGCCCGGTGCCGTTCACCCCGCCCTTCTCGTCCCACCGCTCGACCGAGAAGCTCTGGACCCCACGGCCCCAGTTGCGGACCTCGCGCGGACTGTCCTCCCCGCGCCAGCCCACATAGACACCCGTGGCATGTTTGAATAGCTCGGGCGGAGAGGACCACTTGTAAGATTTGAACTGCCAGGTTTGGCCCGTCGTGAAGACGGCCACCAGGCGGTTCCAGTAATCGGGCCGGAAGTTGGCGGTGCTGTCCACCAGGATGAAACGCGTAGGCTTGCGAGAGCCGGAGGAGGACGCGCTGGACCCGGAGCGAAGGAGAGAGGTACTGGAGGAGTTTTCTTGGATGCGAAGGGGTCGATTGATGTAGAGGATGTTGCTGTTCGTCCCCGTGGCCAACGTGGGGTGGTCGGGCGGGATGAAGACACCCTCCTCGAGGAATGAGCGCACATTGGACATGCGGATAAGCGACGATGCAGACGGCGACAACAGGATGATCGGATCCTGCGTCTTGGAGCTGCTCTTGCTGCTTCGGGGTTGCGAGAGGCCGGCGGACGGCGCGGGCACCGGCACCATCGAGGAGGAGGAGGAGGAGGTCGGCTTGCTGCCCGGCTTGGTGACACCCGCGGGATATTGCCCCGTTCGTGACGACCGATTCCGACCCAGGATGGTTTCTGCGGTTTTGCGTACATGCGAAAAGTCCTGAACCTCAGCCAGAGAATGATTAGCATCTAGCCATCCAAAGGAGACATTAAGGACAAAACTCACCGTCGGCTTAATCCCCCTCAACACACTATTCCGGTCCCCCATCTTCCTCTCCCCATTGTAAATCTCCTGTAATCTTGGATCAATCACCTTAGCCGCCCGACTGCCGTGCTGGGACGCTGCAGCCACAGCCGCACCACCACCGCTCCCACTCGGCACCGTAGCGACACCCCCGGCCGCCCCCGAAGCAATATTGGCCGACGCCTGAGCCTGCGCACCGATACTACCCTCACCCCCCGCTGCGGCTGCGGCTGCGGCAGCAGCAGCAGCAGCCGTCGCGGCGGCCGCGGCCGCCTTCGCCGCGGCCTCGCCTTCCAGAGGCTTGATGTACTCACTGTCCTCGGATGCGCCCTCCAGCCACGTCAGCAGATCCAGTCGCTCGACGAACACCAGATTCTGGACCTTCTCCTCGGGCTGCGCGGGGTCATCGTTCCGCTTCTCCTTGAGGGCCTGGTTCAGCCCCTCCGCTTCGGCGATGTACTCCGGGATCGCAACATCTTTCTTCAGCCACGCGAAGAAGATGCTGCGCAGGTCGACGGCCTCGCCTGTCGTGCTGGAGACAAAGCGCGTCGGGGTGTTGAGGGCGATGGTCTGGGGGTTGCTCGGGAGGTGCGTGAAGTACAGGTGGGTGGCTTTGGCGAGATCGAGGTCGGGTTCGGTGGGTGGGTCGGTCGGGGAGGAGGACGTTGTCGGTCGTGGGGGGTGGTTGGAGAGGAGGGCTTGGCGGAGGGCGAGAAGGGGATCTATGCTGGGAAAATTGGTGGCCATCGTGGGGTGGTCGGTCTCCCAATGGTCGTTTCGGGAGTGTGGTTTGTGGTGGTGTGTGTAGTTTGAGGTCAAGAGGGTGGGAGATGTTAGCTGGAAGCCACCGCAATGTTGGAGCGAAGACCAAAGTTCCGAGTCAGAATTGAAGGGAAATTATCACTGCTCGGGGGCGGGGGGCTCGAAGAACTATAATAGCAGAAGAGGAAAAGAGGAAAAGTGGAGGTATTGCAGCGCAGCTTTGGAGGTTGAAGGAAGCTTCAGTTGAGAGCGACTTTCTCGATGCGCGCGCTGAACACGTGATTTCATCCCCGGAGGTTTGGGGCCTGGCCAACTGGCAGGCCCACTCCCTGCCGTCTACTCACTTTGCGAAGTATGAGTAGACTCCTTGGTAATCTAGTTTCAGTTCAAACACCTAAACTAAAGTACTCAAAACTAGAGATCGTTCCGAAACTTCCTCATCCAGCTCCAACCCCAGCTCCAACCTCCCAACAGAGCAGTGACTCCTGTAAACAAAATCACAGCTCCGTAGTCAGTCGCATACCCCGTGCTCACTCCACTATGGACCCCAACAACAGAACCTCTCTGCATCAACTTCTCACTCAGCGGCCCGCTGATCACGCTCCCGATACCCCTACCCCCCGCCAAAAGCCCAAAGACTAGCCCCGTCTCCAAGGAGGGCACCTCCCGCTTGATCTGCGTCAGGACGCCGGACCAAGTGGAACTGAACCCTCCTGCAAAGAAGCCGTAGGTGGTCGAGAAAACCGTCAACAGGGCAAGTGCGGTATGAGGTTGCAGATGCTCGAAGGAAGAAGATTGGTTGGTGGCAGCGGAAGAGAGTCCCCAGAATAACAACACAGATAGCCCCGAGCCCACCGACGACAGCAACATGATGTTGGAGACGGCGAAGCGGTCGCACATGGAGCCTAGAACGATGCCGCCAACGATGGAGGTGGCATTGAACAAAGCCAGAAGGAGTGTTCCGGTCGTTTCGGACAGCCCGGCTGCCGTTGTCGAGTAGGATGGGAGGTAGGTACTCGGGAGAAAGTATCCGAGACTCTGGATAATGTTTGCCAGCTCCAGCGTCCAGAACGTGAGCAGTTTTAGGAACGCGAGGTTGAGAGGCTGGGGCGACGTGGACGCCGCGGGAGGAACTCGGGGCTTGATGAAGGGAAGTGCTATCAAAGTCGTGAGAAGCTGTATCATGTCAAGTCAGACTAGATCCTCAGGGTTAGCATTGTTGGGTGTTCTCCCTACCGTGATAACTGTCCAGGCTCGTAGGGTGGTTCTCGCTCCGTATTGATCCAGAGCAGCGCTTGTCAGGAAGGGCAACGCCACGCCGCAGACGCTTTTGCCGGCCCACATGATGCCATATGCAAGGCCCTTACGGCGTATGAACCACTGGTCGAGGAGGAGCGTCGTTGGGCTGAAGACGAGGCCGTTGCCCAGTCCACAGAGGACGCCTTGGGTAGCTGTCAATTGCCAGACAGTGTGGGCGAAGGATGACAGTAAAGATCCTCCGACGCTGAGAACCAGTCCAACCGGGGCACAGTATTTCTGCAGATGAGGGTAGCGGGTCAGGAGGGTAAAACTGATAGGCGATAACAGGTACAGAATTCCCTACTCGATATGTTTATCAGTCAGCCCATGGGGTGATGAAGAAGGTACACGCCTACCATCGATGTGGTCCCCACAATCGCCAAACCTCCAGTGCTTCCATCAAGTTCATTGTGAGTCTCGAAGTATTCTTGGAAAAGACCGGAGACGAGGGAGAACCCTGCACCAGTGAGCTAAGTAAACAGCTTCTTCTCGGTCGAGTACGAAGCATACCCCACACTGGAAGTTGAATAAGACAGCAGGATGCTAGGATCAGCCATGCTCCTCTGCCTTGGTCGACCGGCGGCAGCAACGGTTGTTCAAGTTCCATCGAAGCCCTCGGTTGAACCCGATCGATAGAAGGTCCTCGATGTAATTGAGATTGAACATTCTCCAGTTCGTAGGAAGCCATTGCAAGCAGGATGGAGCGAAGTTGAGGTGAAGGATAAGGAACTTGAGGGAGGTTAATGAGAGGAAAGGAAAGAACGTTTGAAGTATACCCCGCAATGCTATCGATGAGGATCTGCACCAACAAACTTCATATTCAAGACTCGTGACTCATGATTAATCCATGCAAGTTGGTTCGATCAAGCAAAGATCACCAACACTCCTAGAGAAAATGCGCCTAAATCAACAACACAAAAATAGAATCTCCTCCACAGCAACCCCAGCAATCACAGCGGAATCCCCAACGTCTCCTTGATATCCTCCCCGCGCAACCACTTCTCCATAGCCTCGTACATTCCCCGAAACTTATCATTATCCTCCATCGTCGGCAAATCCAGCTTGATTTTATGGCCCAGACGGGCCTGCGCCGCGCCCAGATACCGATACCCATAGGGGTACGGCTTCAACTCCTCCGCCGAAAAATCGGGGACGTTTTTGCCGTCGACGGGCAGGATCTTGTCCTTCTCGTAGAACAGACGCTTGTAGTGCACCTTCCAGCCCGCAGGGTCCTTCTGGCACCACATGATAAAGCGACAGTCGCATTCGACGTCGCAATCCACCCCGTTGAAGTCGAAGCGCTGGGTGATGGTGGCCTTCATCTTGCCCACGGCGCGGCCGGTGTCCGGGTTCAACTCGACCAGCGTGCCGTTTTCGCGGTGCATGATGTGGTCCCCGTTGCGCCGGCCCTTCTTGGAGACTTCGATGAATTCATCGATGGGCATGCCTCCACTCCAGGCTACAAGAGATAGACAGATCAGTTGCTGGAACGAATTGAGAGATGGACGGGAAGGGAAGGGAAGGGAAGGGGAAACCGACTGGTGAAGATGTACGCCTGCTCGGCAAAGCAGTTCCGGTAATGGGCCCATTCCGAGGCGTCTCGGTATACCGGCCAGCCTTTGAGAAGCTCGGTCACGCAGAGCCGATCGAGGATCTCATTGGTGGTGCCGTTGATGTGGCTGTGGATGGTGGGCTGGGGATCTTCGGCAGTGATGTTGACGACCATGGTGAATATATCAGATAACATCAGTAGCTGGAGTTTGGTCTACCATCAACCTCAGAGACCACATGCCTGTTTATATAGATTTGCTAGTGCTTGCTGTTGCCCTCGATTCTTGTCTCCCTGTCTGCTCCCGATAGGCCTCGATTCGGCCCGCGTCATCATCTCAATCCGTCTCTTGATGTCATCCCATTGCATCAGGCAACCTCGGTCATGGTCGGTGGAGCTTGCGAGCCTGTCTGGAATCAAAATGCTTGGACTACTACAATATATAGTGTGGTTCTCTGAAAGTGTAGGGCCGACTAATTCGGATTGAGAGTGGTCCTGGGGATGGTGGCAAAGACCCCCCTTCAATCTCTGGGATCTCGGC
Source organism: Aspergillus uvarum CBS 121591 (assembly GCF_003184745.1). Classification (NCBI taxonomy): domain Eukaryota; kingdom Fungi; phylum Ascomycota; class Eurotiomycetes; order Eurotiales; family Aspergillaceae; genus Aspergillus; species Aspergillus uvarum. Next base: position 5,635 of record NW_020291356.1, read on the forward strand.
TATGTATACATACGTACACAGTTAGCTCCGCCATAGACAGCGCCTATAGTCCTCGCACGATTTCTCACAAGGTTTGTTTCATCCTCAGACGTCATCAACTCCTTTTTCTCTTCGTGTCCATGATAAGCGGGTCGTGCCTCAACAGTCTGGCCAGGGACGGCGTGTACAAGCGGAAAAGTCTTTTGCAGGATAAGACGTAAAGGGATGGAATTAATCTTATCCGCCTCGTTGGCTGGTTGGCTGTTGCCTGGCTTCAGATCTGATTGATTCGACATTGCCAGTGTAATAGTAATGAAGTGGTTGATAGGATGCTCAGGAGTCGACTAGCAAGGGGAAGATACGATGTCATCAAGGCAGAGGCAGCATCCGCCTCGAGTCCACTCCTTCATGAACTGACCGAGCATATTCCGTACGTACTGATAATTACAATAGTAACACCACGTGAAAGCAATCAAAGACGCTCTCATTCCTCATTAGCAATCCTGATTAAGAGTCGTCAGTCCCAGTGTCCTGGGCACAAAAGTTCCTAGTAATAAAAGAGGAGAAAGAAAAAAAGGATAAGAAGAGAAGAACAAGAAGAAAGAAGAGAAAAAAAAAAAAAAAAAAAAAAAAAAAAAAAAAAAAAAAAAAAAAAAAAAAAAAAAAAAGAAAAAATAATAGTAATAAAGACAATCGTGAAGCGAGTGCTGCAGATCATTGACCTAATAGTGTAGGTCGGCCTAAACCCATCCGTGATATCCTTTGCCCATCCCAGTCCCAAAAGTATTTACCTAACCCGCTCCCATCCCAACACGCCTGATACGCCAGTGAAAAACAGAAGGGCACCCATAGAACGCCCGCAAATCCCATCCTTTACAGGTCGAAAGAAAATAGACATGAAAACAGCAAAAACATGGTTGCATAGCATAGCACAGTGACTCAAACAAGTGACAGGCCTGTCATCCAACCCCAATGCCCAATCATCATCGCGTCAGTGAAGACAAGTGAGAGGCAGGTGTAGGTCCAGGGATATCTTTCATCATCATATCCTGGGAGCGTCGATCATCACCCTTGGTCGCTTCGATGTCCCCTGGTGAATTGCTATGCACGGGTCCTGATGCGGCGGGGGTCGTTGAAGGCATCCCAGTGGTCTGGAGCTGAGTCTTCTCTACCGACGGCGTTGCTTTGGTTCCACGCCGAATTATATAGTCTCCCAGGCTGAGCTTCTTCTTGACGGGACTGGGAGCAACAATACTCGACGAAGCAAGGGCGGGCAATGCAGGTTGGGGAGGTGCATCTGCCGAAGGAGATAATGATGTCGACACAGGCGCAGACCCAGGGCTTGGGGCAGATGATTGAGAGATGATGGTCATGGGAGGAAGACGAACGTGAAGTTCGGGACGACGTTGGCTGACTGTCTTCAGTGGTATTCGAGCATTGTGAGCGGCTGTTGATGGCCACGGAGGTGGCAAAGGAGGCTTGACCATGCCGCGGTCCAATGACGAGGTCTCGAGCTGTGCGGGATAAGCTTGCGAGGACGATGAAGGAATAGGCGAATCGGCATCCTTCATATCGGCATCGTTCTTATCGCCTGACGTACTAGGAATCGATGCTTCAAATGGGAGACCCCCAAGGGGACTCAGAGACGCAGGGGGCGAGTCCAGAGGTCTGACTGGTTTTGTTGGAGGTGATATAGATTGACTGCTTTTTTCGAAGCGAATACGATCGAAATAGCATCGTTTCAACAAACGTTGAGTCAATGGCACGAAACTAGGTCGTCGAGGGGTAGGCGAAGAGGAGATTCCGTCGATAGGAGCTTCAGGCTCAGTTTGAATTGCAGAGTCCACATATTGAGGGCGCCCAAGTGGAAATTGGACAGAAGGAATGCTATGGCTGTTCGACATCTTGCGGGGAGAACCGTGACGCCCACTAGGCAACGGCCCAGGCAGAGTACCAGCCGGTGGGGAGTGCGATTGACGCTCGCGACCGTGACTTGACTGACCACTAGCTCGCTTCTTTCTTTTGTTGGTTGCTTGCTGATCCTGTTCCAATTGCTGGAACTTCTTCTCGGCCGCCGCGATTTTCCGCTTCTCGCGGGCGGAGAGCTCGGAGTCTCCCAGCAAGTAGTTCTCGGTCGAAGTCTGCAGTGTGGGGGTCAGGTCGCGACTGCGAGTCTGTCCGCGCACAGAGCCTGATGCAGAGCGACTGTCGGCTTGATCATCGTCATCCATAACCTTGGTCGTTTCACTCCCAGCGCGACTGTTAGCGGTGGGGGAAATGGTGGGTTTTGTCTTGGGTCTCTTCCGTTTGAGGCTTGCCTGTTTCATGCTGGCGTCCAATAATCTGGGGTGTCGCCGGCGATCTACGCTGGCCAGCAAGCAGTTTGAGGGTGGAACGCAAGCGCAGCCGCCAAAATGGGCGAGAACATTGCTGATGCAGATGGCAGCATTGTCTTGAGCACTATCACTCGATTCTTGCTTGACTAGACCATTGCTTGATTCAAACAGCTGAGGATCCAGATACCACATGGCAGTAATCTCGGAGTCAGGAGCAATATCTTCTTTTGCAACAAAGCAGAAGTGATATTCTACCTGGTTCGTGATGTATGTCTTCATCGTCACGTTTGGACGGCAAGACCGCCGCACGTAGCGCAGAACGCTACCTTCATGGCGACTGTCGATATAGATCGGAAGCTGGGGATGGAAGAAGACGAAAGGCTCCGGATGGCGGAGCTCCTGCCACCGATTACTGGGATCGAGACAATAATCTCGCAGCAGTCCAATCTTGCCAGTGATTTCCCCAACGATTTCGTCCTTCCCCACACGATCTCTGGTCTTAAGCACTTTCCATGTCGGGTGTTGGCCCTCCAATTCAATACTAGGTTCTGTGATAGACTCAGTTGACAGTGTGGGCCACCGCGACCGGTCAAGTGATGCTCCAGACCAAGTAAAGATATCCTGCGCGGACCGCCCGTTGGCAATTCGGGCCAGAGCGGTTGGTTCCGTTACCCAGGAAGCCAGATCTGCGGCCAAGGGAAGGTTGACAAACAAGTTGCTGTCCATACTCGCATAATCGTTATCATGATCATAGAGGTGTAAGAATTCGTGCGAATAGAGGGGGATGGGAGGGCCAGCCGGTTTTATGGGGCTCATGGACGCTGCAGCCCGTTTCCGTGGGTCAGGTGGAAGACCCGGAGCACCCGAGACAGAGCTAATCGACCCCGAAGCACGATGATTTGTCTTAATCTTCTTTGCAACGGGCTGATCGCGCAATGCGGATTCCGATCGATGATGAAATCCATTTACCTGGTCACCATGTTCTTTGATCTTTTTCTTATGACTCTTATTTCCAGATCGCTTGGTTTTCCGGTCACCGCCGTCATTCTGTTCCCTAAGACGCCTCTGCCGTTCGGTTGCACGCCGCCCATCCAGATGACGCGGTTCGCAATCGACACAGTTATGCACGTCGGGCACATCTCGACCATGGTAATAGCACTCTATATGCTGCCAAGTTTCGCACCCTTCACAGAAAACCGTGTTTCCATCATCATCCTCAAAAGCGCAGATGCACTTGATGGTATACGGCTCCTCCTCTTCCGGGGCGATGGAGTCGGAAACGGTGCCGTTGACGCCGGGTGAGTGCAGCGGGACGGTGACCGGATAAGGGTCCGTGATGGGGTGCGTGATGGCGACTGGGGAGGTATCTGTCATAATCCGACAGAATACCCCCTCTCAGATTGGACAAGAGACACGCGGTGGTTGTTCGGGTAGACGAACGGCTCGTAGTGGTATTGTATCACAGACCAACACGCATGTCAACAACACGAACTGCTCTTCTGGCCTCAGCGATACACACAGGTTAAAGCAGCAGCAGGACCACGCTAAGGTGAAACCACTTGGGCGCAGAGGAACCAGTCCACGATGTCCCGACTCGACGAAAACACGAACAACGAACCACAAAGTAGGACTCGGCTGTAAGCGACGGTAGAAGATTTCGGCGCTGAAGGAGGGAAGATTATTGGAAAGAAGGTCTCAGATCGAGTCTCGAAGGGAAAAGGTGTCGAAGGAGGCGTTAGTGATGTCGTGATTGTCGGTAGCGCGTGCGACTAGATGAACGCGAAAGGGTATCGATGATTGAGAGTCGACGACTATGGAAGGGCGGACGGGCCACGAATCGCATGGAGAAGAGGCGAAAATTGGGGTAGACGGCCGAGAGATGGAGGGCGAGGTGAGGAGGATGTCCCAGTGAAGGTGATCGTCGGTTAGTAATAGTCGAGGGAGGTGAGGATAAGACAAAAGGGGAGAGAAGAGCTAGTATGAAGAAGGTAATTGGTAATTAAGATGAGAGTGTAGTCAAAAGAGGAGTTCAAAAGGAATGGGACGGTGGATGAGTGAAAGGGAGTCGAGGTAAGAGGAAGGGAGATCGAGAGTGAAGAGGGAAGAGAGTGAGTGAGAGTGGATCAGAGGGTCAGAGGGAGGGAGTGCAAAGGCAGCGAGCGAGAGAACGAGAGAGACAGAGAGAGAGCGAGAGTGAGTGAGAGAGAGAGGCTAAAGCCACGGATGGGCCATCCAAGCGGCGCGTCCAAGACCCGGAGAGAAAAAGGAATGGCGTGGAATTTTTTCTCCCACCCGCTTCAAGGACTGGGGGTGGGAAAGTGTGTCAATCGTGACTGGGGGGTGGTTGATGGAGTAGGTGTCCTCGAACAGTGAGTGCCCTTTTTTCGCTCTTCTCGCTTTTGCTTTAATTCTGGTCCGCGATTTGGACCTCCTAGACTTGTCCTTTCTTAGTGTCCTTTTTGTTGAGGGGGAGGGTCGATAATGATTGCGGGCAGAAAGAGGGGGGGAAGGGAAGAATTGATTTGTTAGTGATGAGTGGTGAGCATAACTTGGGTAAGGGACAGATCCGACGACGGACAGTCCGAGCAACGAACGAATTGTAAGCTGGAACGAAAGACAGGGAGGGAGGGAGGGAGGGAGGGAGGGAGAGTCGTAGGCTCGTAGCTAAACCCACCCACCCTGAGTGAGAGAGCCTTGGAGGGAAGCACAGGTTCCAAGCCCGTTGCGTTGCTTAGAGGGCAGCCGGAAACGAACCCACGTCGAGCTAGACCGAGAAGCCCTCGAGTTCGAGTCTCTTTCTACTCTCAGCCTGAGTTCTCAGGCGAAGATTCATGGTTGCCTGGAAGCGACCAGAGGTGGAGAAATCCCGCTTTGCCGTTCCCGGTAGGAAAGAGCCCGCTAGTCTCAATCAGGGAAGAGACGGGTGCCAAGCCCCGTAGCTGATTCACAGCGGGGGGGAAGGAAAATCATGGATCATGTGAGAGGCAGGCAGAAAGAGGAATGGTGCTGCCGGGGCATCGAACTCAGTAGATCAACCCGGGAAGAGGTGAGAAGAAGGAAGACGGAACATGAGTATAATCCATTTGCGAGATGTGGGGAAAGTTCTGGTAAAAGAGATGAGGAGGGAAAATAGCTAGCGAGCTCGTCCGGCCATCTCTCCCATGAAATGAAACACATAAACAATAGGGATCTGGGCTGAAAGGGAACATTGCGAGTGAAGGTGAAAAGGAAAAGAGGAAAAGAGAGGAGGAAAGGGACGACGAAGCCCGAATGCACCTGAATGTGGATCATTTTAGCTGCCATCAACAATAATGTCGGTCAACCTGCCCGTCGTAATTCAGGCCAACGACCGCCCTGGGACAACTCATGCATGCGTTGCCCATCATGGTTCGTGATGAGACTATAATTGTCACTGTAACCTGTAAACCTGGACCGGGGTGTCAACCCAGAAATGATGAAGCTTTAGGTTGGATTCAAAAAAGCGTTAGTCTTAATGGATGGTTAGCAGTAGAGCAAAGTCAAGTCATGAGCAAGACAGGATCAATCAAGTGCTTGGTCCCCAGTGCGGCAGTTGGTGGTGGTAAAGTCGGTACCAACTCAAGGCGGCAAAGGGGACGAGCGGCTGCATGCTTGGTCGGGAGACCCGATCATGAACCATGAACCATGGCAGGGAAGGTCCTCCTCGTAAGGGCATGGTCAGTGAACAGAAGCAGAGATCAGAAAGCAACTCCTATGTGCTAGCCTGACCGTCAATGATGAAAAGGGCAGGTAACGTCCCATCTATCGACAGGGCTCGGGTAGGTAGGTGTAGAGGTGTTAAAGTGAGTGAGTAGTGGTGATCGTAGTTTGAAGAGCCAGGATCCCCATCATATTTGAATGGGCGGAAAGTCCCAGCAGCAAGGCTGTGTGGTCAGTCATAGGACTCAGGGTGGCGGTTGCAAAAAGAAAAGGGGAAAAGGAAAAGGGAAGGGAAGTGCAATAATAAATGGAATGGTCTGTGAGCAGGGAAAATCGTAGGTGTGGAAAAAAATATCCTCTCATGACTGATAGATTACCCATACCCGGTGCGGTGGGTTGGTTTGCACCTGGCTTGGTATCAATCGTTACCAGCTAGCCAGGCAGACAAGCATCGCGAAGGCGAGTGTGAGAGGGAGTGTGTCGGAGAGATGAAGACTGCTTTATCAGCCCAATTAGATCTTATAATCCCTCTTTAGCCTTCCAAAATTCGTGTTGAGACCTCTGCAGTAGAGGTGATGCCACTTTATGATGGTTCGAGATAGCAGTCATATTAGCAGACTCACAAGCTGACTGCAAAGGGGGAGGGGAGGAGGGACCTCATGACTTGAAGAATAATACAGTGAAGCAGAGCCAAATGACCTCAAAGTAAGCCCGGAGAGCACTCAGCATCCTTAGCACCCCCGGTAAGAACAATTTCTAGCGTTGCAGTGACGGTGGTGACTGAGCGGTGCAATAGTGTTGACAATAATTTACCAACCGTAGCGGGTAAAATACATTACCTAGTAGGGGCTGACGGGTGAGCATCCGCTGTCCAGCCCGCGCGTGGCGAAATCACCGCTCCCCCCAAGCTTACCTACCGGCTTTGTTGCCCCCCAACCTAGCAGCTACTGACTTCCCTCTAAAGATTGTGGTTTATCATCGGCATCCCTGGCTGTGTAAGACAAACATTGGATCAAGTTGGAAACCTCGATTCAAAGATACAAGTAGTACACGACCTTAGGTAGGTATAGGTATATGACAAGTCCGTTGCCCTTTAAGAATACAAAATGAAACCATGAATCCCCATGCCACAAGCAGTAGGATAATGATAATACAAGGTACGAGGCGGAGCGCCAAGTTCACCATTGCAGTAACGTCCTTCAATCAACCTCATTGATTCCCTCATGGCCCCATTGTAGATTCGGCCTCAGCGGGGCGAGGAGGAGAATCCTTTCTTGACCGTGCCATCTCCCACCACACACGCTGTCCAGATGATCGACCAGAGCCGGCGCGGGCTTTGTTCTGCGCCTGCTCGTTGGGAACTGTGCGGAACGAGGTAAACCCCTGCGTCAAGGAAGTTCGGAATCGATGGCTCAAGTAAAGCATCCAGAAGATGGCAATGCTGGTGTATACGGGGACCGCGTTGCGGACCTTCAGTCCAGACAGAGCAGGGGCTTCATCTGCGGGTGGTGTAGGGAAAGCCATGAGGAGGCTGTTGGCAATAGGTAGTACGGCGCAACCCACAACAGCCAGATACACCCCATAAGGTTGGATGCTGGACTGGTACACCTGCAGAAAGCCTTCATCGGCTGTCTGTCGTCGAAATCGGATGTAGACGAGACAGGCACCGAGCCATGAGATGGAGCTCGACGTAGTGATGAAGTACAGCAATGAGTTGTGCACAGAAGAGCTGGACACTGACACCGACAGATACCCAAATACCGCAAACAAGGCAGAGGCAACAACAGCTACATACGGCACGCTCAGTCGATTGCGGGCCGTGAAGAGTGTGGGGGCATGGCCAGTCTCAGCCAAGGCACAGAGTGTGCGAGATGAATGATAGAGAAACGAGCGTCCAGAAGCAACAGAAGAGATGCAGATCATCGCCCTAGCAAGTATAGATAGCGCACGGATGCCAGCCCGATCGATACCAACGACGAAGGGTGAAGCTCCAGCCCCGAGGCCATCGTTCGTCAAGGAGGGCTCGTCGAAGGGACTCATGAAGGTCATCATGAAGGCACTGACAGTGTAGAGCGTGAAGAGTAGGAGACTTGCAAGCCGTGTTGACCGCAGGATGCTTGAAGGGTTCTCCGCTTCACGACGCTCGACTTTTTGCACGATCAACTCCGGAACGAAGGAGAAGGCAATCACCGTGTAGAGAAGACACTGGAGGAAGCCCAAAGCGCGACCCCCGTTTCCGGAAACCAGGTATTCACTAAACGGGCCAGGTTCATGCCAATAATGAAACCCTCGGATTGTTGTGCCAGGAATACCCCGAATGGCCATGTAGATGGAGACAATCATGAACCCGACAGCGGTGAAGAGTTTCAAGCCGGTGAAGATGATTTCGCTTCGCATAAATTCCCGTTCCGGAAGCATGTTGAACAGAAAGATCGCAAGGGTGACTGCTGTGATCCGTATAGCAACGGAGGGCGCCGGATCCCACTGACCGAGACTGATCATCGCGGTGGTGACTTCAAACGGTACCATCATTGCCAGAGTGTACCATCGTAAGTAAGCAAGGGAGAATCCGAGATGACCTGAGCTGTAGTGATACCCATGGGTAATCAGAGTACCAAAGGGACGAGGTTGATGGGCTGCCACTTCAGCCACGGCGGTCGTCAGGCAATACATCAGAATGGAAAGGAAGACATATGAGCCAACGAGTGCTGCTGGACCACCGACGGCCAAAGCCTGACCGGCACCGATGAAGAGGCCCGTTCCAAGAGTTGAGAGAATCATTGTGTGTGGTTGGACCAATAATGATAATGAAAGGAGTGAGCTGATGATGTAGATATACTGGTAAAGGCTGGAAGGGAGGTATGTGTATGTATAGAAGAAGAATGCTGAAGAGGTGAAGAAGAAAAGGATTCGAAGAGACGGGGAGATGATTTTGAGTCGAGAGAAGAAGGGTGTTTGGCACCTTCCTCGTTCAGCGACGCCAACATACACCAACACGAAAAGACCGAGTCCAGAGATAGAAGGTAGGTACATACATGTACCTAGTAATGTAGGTGGGCTACAGGCTGTACGTAAGTAGCTGTTACCTTTTGCGAACCTCGATCTGGAGATTGAAGGAAAGTGCGTGGGAGGTAGTCGAGGCTCGGATGCATCAGGGCAAGCAAGTATAAGGAAGAGCGACCACCAAGAGCGATCACAGGGAGGGAATCACTAGTGTTGTATTGGTATCGTTTCTACTATATGAGGATACCAGGAAAGCAAGATTAAGCAGATATTAAGCAATAATCTATGACCCCTACCAAGGTGCGATCCATACCAAACGCCTCTTGAGCATGAAAAGGAAATTTGGTCAGGATAACAAAGACCTAATAAAACATGGATGATAGAGAGTGCTGGAAACAAGATCATGTCCTCGCGACGCGGATATGGGTATACTTAGCGCCTGCATCCTGATAAATCTAATCGACAAATTCCAACCAGGGAAGTAAATTACTGGGAAGCCATGTCAGTTTCGGCATATTCGAGCCATTGCCCTGAAAGAGACTTCTTCCAGAAACGCACAGCACCATCATCACCCGAAGAGATCAGACAATCTCCTATTAGAATTTAGACGTCTAAACATAGTACCGTGAGGGAGGGATTGCATTACTTACCGGCGTAGGAAAAGCCCACTTGCCATACATCAAGGTGCTTGCTATCAATACAGGCGACTTCCTTGTAAGAATGTTTGAAATTGGAATCGTCTGTTGCCGCACGGTCGGATAGCGAGGCAGGGGCATGATTTGCCAGAGCTGATCCAATTCCAGACTGGGCTTGCGTACGCACTGATAGCGACTGTGAGGCGGATCGAGAATGATTACCATTTTGTTTCTTGGTCTTGGTTTCGGACGGGGATGTGTAGACCTCAAATACACGAATGAATCCGTCTTTGCAACCGCTCGCAATCAGATCGTATCCGCGAACCGAGCCATTGGCCCAGGAGATGTCCCGGACCAGTCCACCATGGCCACTTAGCTCGATCGCATGGTAAAAGCGCCGATTGGCATCGGTGCGGTACACTTTGACACTGTCCATAGCTGCCACCACCAGAGAAAGGCTTTTCCTGTCCCAGGATGGCGAGACTGAATGGGTGATGTCCGTAGGGTCGTGGTGAAACTGGACCTTGAAGCTCGTTTCCTCCCCTCTCTGAGGCGCACTACAGACACGGAATTGATCCAAGGGCTGCCAATCGGCAAGGGTGTCCGGGCTGACCGGCTCCATTACCATTAGATACCCGTCGCGCGTGATTACCGCGAGCCACGACTCGAGATCGATGTTGCGAAAGTCAATGGAGACAAACGGGTGGCGCTGCGGCGCTGTCATGCGAAAGATGGATCTAAAACGCCGGCCCGAGTTGAGAGGCTGCGTAACATCCTCTTGCCATATCTTGCATTTCATATCTTCCCCAACGCTGCCAATGTGCTGGCCAGTGAAAGGTCCATTCCAAGTCGCCTAAACAGTCTATCGTCAACACAAAGCCAGTTTCTGCGGTCGGTGTTAAGACAGCTTACATCGCGGATTTCCGCGTCATGGGCGCGCCATGTATCTACTAATCGCCATTCTCCATCTTTCTGGTCCCAAACCTTCATGCGGTGGTCGGTCGAAGCCGTTAGGATGCGATTGCCATAAAAGTTGAACTTGGTGACTGACACCAGGTCACGATGACCGGCATCGAAATCCGCGAAACCGGACATGGATGTGGTATGCGAACCCGGGATTTCACCCCCAATTAGATGGGCGAAACAACCAGCCTCACAGCCACCGCCCTTGACACAGGATGAGACACGTCGACAGTCAGCTGGGAGCTGGAGGGGTAGTAATTCAGGGTTGGGGGTGTGATGCTGATGCTTTTGGCCTATCCATGCGTCTCCGATAGCACCCCTTCTCCAATTGTATCAGAAAATTGCACATGCATGTGAAGCACTGGGTTTGTTGGGATTGCTGCTGGTTTGTCACGCAGTCATCCATTCATTGATTACCTAACACAGCTGTTATCTGATGCACATGTGCCTGATCCGCTCACACCGCCTTCTTAAAGACACCGGGCGGTGGAGGTACGTCGGCAAAACGAAATGCGTCGTACGCCTTTCTCCACCATTCCCTAATGCCACCTTGCCATTCTTCGTAGTCTTTTTAAACACATGCTGGAGACTTGTCAATATTAATTCTCGGGGGTGTAAAGCCGGTATGCTGATACTGTCTCGCCCGCGATGACCTTAGTCAATTCGAGCTCTCTCTCCCACCAGGAGGCCTGGCGCCTCTTCCTCTTGGTGGCAGTATGCGTCGGCACCTTGTCCAATACATTTCAAGGCGAAGGTGCACCCCTGATCGCGTCGATTGCCTTCAGTGGCATTGCGTTTGCTGTGACATTCAGTATGATCCGTTGGCTCGGGCCTACTTTCCTCAAAGCAGGGCTGAAGGGGAAGGATATGGCCAAACCGAAAAGGCCCGAAATGTATGTGCTTCTATCTGCTCGCCGATCACCGTGCAATGGTCGCGAACGTGTTTTTGATCAGAATCATGGTGATTAATGTGTCTACGGCTCAGACCAGAGACTATGGGAGCTGTTTGCTCCATCGTATATCTCCTTGCGCTCATCTTCTTCATCCCCTTCGCATTCTACAAAGATATCGTCGCAGCGACCTCGGGGGGAGGTAATCGCGATGTTGTTATTGAAACCCAACACGTTGAACATGGTCGCATGCTACATCGGTTTCCTCATGGAAAGGTTTGCCATCCTCAACAGCAAATGACGCCTTCTGTATGCTAATAAGCAAACCGATAGCTTGCCTCCTACCTCTCCGGGTTGCTCTCTCTTCAGTGCATTGTTATTCTCGGGATCGGCGACGACTTGCTCGACATTCGATGGCGGCATAAAGTTCTCATCCCCGCATTCGGTGCGATCCCGATGCTTATCGTTTACTTTGTGGATTTTGGGGTCACGCATGTGGTTGTGCCCGTTCCTCTGCAGCCCTATCTGGGACCGTTCATTGATCTCGGATGGCTGTATTACGCATACATGGCTGCTGTGGCCATCTTTTGTCCCAACTCAATCAACATGTTGGCGGGGGTCAATGGAGTGGAAGTTGCCCAGTCGCTCGTGATAGCAGTCTTGCTGATTGCGAATGACGCACTGTACCTTGCGCCGGTGACGCCCTACCCGCATCCTGCGACTGACTCGCATCTGTTCTCGTTGTACTTTCTCCTGCCATTTGTTGGAGTATCTTTGGCCCTTCTATGCCACAACTGGTACCCCTCCAAGGTTTTTGTCGGGGATACGTACTGCTACTTTGCAGGAATGGTCTTTGCTGTCGTCGGCATTCTCGGCCACTTCAGCAAAACACTGCTCCTTCTGTTCATCCCTCAGATCTTCAACTTCTTATACTCCACCCCTCAGCTGTTTCATCTGATCCCATGTCCACGCCACCGCCTTCCCAAGTTCAATTCCGTGACCGGGCTGCTGGATGCATCCGTGACGGAATGGACGATACCGCCTGCGCCACTGATTGCCGCCGCATTGGAACTCCTGCACAAGCTGCGCCTGGTGCGCGTCACCAGAAACGAGAATGGACAAATCTTGCAGTCCACGAATCTTACTATTCTCAACCTGTGGCTCGTTTGGATGGGACCGCTAAGAGAAGATCGGCTCGCGTTGAGCATGGTTGGTCTGCAGACTGTGTGCGGGCTTCTAGGGCTTTTTGTGCGACACCGTTTAGCTCTGCTTGTTTTCCGCGAGGACAACCGGGCGTTCAATTATGTATAGATGCCGATGACTCTCGGCCTGTATAGATTGGTATCGGTTTCGAGCATAGACTTATCCAATATCCTTTTGTCCACTGTCCAAAGAAGCAAAGTCCCTATAGTCCTGGCCAAGGATGTCTGTAGTTCATGAGTAGTAATGATACGATACGCCAATGCACCAACTGACCGCCCGACCCACAGTGACGGCGCAAAAGAGCTCCAAACTGGATCGGCCCAGAATTCCCAGCTGGCCGGACGCCCGACGGGATCTAACCAGAACACCCCAGCCTTTCCCTCTTTTGGTTGAGTAGCGCCGTTCATAGTGAAATGTTCCCGGATATGATGACATTCGCAGGGAGTCGTCTCCATAATAGTGAGGTACAAACACCACGCCTATTCTGTGCAACTCTAAAGTGATTTTTGAAGGAATTTGCTGCATGTCGGGCTAAACGTTGTGCCTAAGAGTCATTCCTACTTAGTAAAGGAAGGAGTCATTCATTGCTAGGGAAATTTCGAATCAGACACGGTCGGTTAGTCACACTACCGTCGCTAACCGCCCCACCCCCGACATCGGACCCCACTGCCCCCAGAAAATTCGGTGCCGTCCAATCGGCAGAGGGCCATTGGGTGCTGACCACCGAGACCGGCGTTGCCCCTCGGCGGGCGGCGGTGCGACATCGCGGCGGGCGCTGCTGTTAAAACCATCTCTTGTCTCTTCTTGCTTTTCTGCTCATCATTAAATCATCCTTCACCTTTGTCTCGCGTGCCTTGTGCAAGCTCTTCTATACTCTCGCCCGCCTCATCCAGCTGCACAGTCACCTCTTTGTCCTTACACATCTCCCTCGATCCTCGCCCCTCATGCCCGGCGTCGATAAAAAGCTCAAGACCTTGTATGACAAGGTCCTGGACCACCACATTGTCAACGAGCAGGAAGATGGCACTCTCCTGATCTACATCGACAGACACCTGGTTCACGAAGTGACGTCCCCACAGGCCTTTGAGGGTCTCGAGAACACCGGTCGTCAAGTCCGCCGGCCGGACTGCACTCTGGTGACCGTTGACCACGTACGTCACTCTTCTTTCCTACAAAAGTCCCCGGACCCCCTGTGATGTATGACAAAAACTGACTCGAATGCTTCTTTTGCAGAACATCCCCACCTCGTCCAGAAAAAACTTTAAGAACGTCGAAGAGTTCATCCAAGAGAACGACTCCCGTCTGCAGGTGACCACCCTCGAGGAAAATGTGAAGAAGTTCGGCCTCACCTACTTCGGCATGGGCGACAAGCGCCAAGGTATCGTGCACATCATCGGGCCTGAGCAGGGGTTCACTCTGCCCGGCACCACCGTCGTCTGCGGTGACAGTCACACCTCCACGCACGGCGCCTTCGGCTCGCTGGCTTTCGGTATCGGCACCAGCGAGGTCGAGCATGTCCTCGCCACACAGACCCTCATCACCCGCCGGAGCAAGAACATGCGCATCCAGGTCGACGGCGAGCTCCCCGCGGGCGTCACCAGCAAGGACGTCGTCCTCCACATCATCGGCATCATCGGCACGGCCGGCGGTACCGGTGCGGTCATCGAGTTCTGCGGGTCCGTGATCCGCGGCCTGAGCATGGAGGCGCGGATGTCCATGTGCAACATGTCCATTGAGGGCGGTGCTCGTGCTGGCATGATCGCCCCCGACGAGGTCACCTTCGAGTACCTCAAGGGCCGTCCCCTGGCGCCCAAGTACGACAGCGCCGAGTGGAAGAAGGCCGTCAGCTTCTGGAAGAGCCTGGCCTCCGACGAGGGCGCCCACTACGACAAGACCATCATCATCGACGGCAAAGACATCATCCCCACCATCTCGTGGGGTACCTCCCCGCAGGACGTGATTCCCATCACCGGCGTGGTGCCCAGCCCCGACGACTTCCAGGACGATGCCCGCAAGCTGGCCTGCAAGCGCGCCCTTGAGTACATGGGTCTGACCTCGGGCACCCCCATGAAGGACATCGACGTCGACAAGGTCTTCATCGGATCCTGCACCAACGCCCGCATCGAGGATCTCCGCGCCGCCGCCAAGGTCGTCCGCGGCAAGAAGATCGCCGCCAATATCAAGCGCGCCATGGTCGTCCCCGGCTCCGGTCTGGTCAAGCAGCAGGCCGAGTCCGAGGGGCTGGACAAGATCTTCGTGGACGCGGGTTTCGAGTGGCGTGAGGCCGGCTGCTCCATGTGCCTGGGCATGAACCCGGATATTCTCTCCCCGCAGGAGCGCTGCGCCAGTACCTCCAACCGCAACTTCGAGGGCCGCCAGGGCGCCGGCGGCCGCACCCACCTGATGTCGCCCGCCATGGCCGCCGCCGCCGCCATCGTGGGCAAGCTGGCGGACGTTCGCGAGCACCTGGTCTCCAGCCCCGTGCTGAGCAAGGCTCACACGGCCGTCGACGTCGAGGAGCCCGCGCACCACGAGGACCCCAGCAGCGAGAGCGAAGCGGAACGCATCAATGACCAGCCCGGCGACAACGAGCCCCACACCAACACCATCGCGAGCAGCGGCGCCTCAGGCAGCAGCGCCGGCCTCCCCAAGTTCACGACTCTGAAGGGCATCGCGGCGCCGATGGACCGCTCCAACGTCGACACGGACGCGATCATCCCCAAGCAGTTCCTCAAGACGATCAAGCGCACGGGGCTGGGCAGCGCGCTCTTCTACGAGCTCCGCTACAAGGACGGGGCCGAGATCCCCTCGTTCGTGCTCAACCAAGAACCCTACCGCGGCGCCAAGATCCTGGTGGTCACCGGACCCAACTTCGGCTGCGGCAGCTCCCGCGAGCACGCCCCCTGGGCGCTGCTGGACTTCGGCATCAAGTGCGTCATCGCCCCGTCCTTCGCCGACATCTTCTTCAACAACACCTTCAAGAACGGCATGCTCCCCGTCGTCATCTCCGATGAGGCCGCGCTGGCCAGGATCGCCGCCGAGGCCACCGCCGGCCGCGAGGTCGAGGTCGACCTCGTCAACCAGCAGGTCAAGGACGCCCAGGGCGCCGTCCTGGCTGCCTTCGACGTCGACGCCTTCCGCCGCCACTGCCTGATCAACGGCCTCGACGACATTGGCCTCACCCTGCAGATGGAGGACAAGATCCAGGCCTTCGAGGCCCACCGCTCCCGAGAGACCCCCTGGCTCGACGGCAGCGGCTACCTCAAGCGTGGCAAGCGCGCCGGTGGTGGTGGTGGCGCCACCATGATCCAGGCCGCCCCCGTCCCCAAGACGAATCGGGGAGACGTCAAGGGTGAGCCTTTGGAGTGGTAGGACCCTATCTTGGGGGCCTTCTCTTCTCTTTTCTTTCGAACTTTCGGATACACGTTCTTGTCACGACAATACCATAATGCAGCTTTTTCTCTTTTATTTTTCCCTCTCATTTTTTCACTCTTCTTCCTTTCGGGTCTTCTTTTCTGTTGTTGCCTCGCAAATCCAAAAACAGCTATATATCACTTGGTGCTTCTCGGGCTTATGTTGTTGATTGCCCCCGGTCTGGGACTTAAAAGGACACTGGGAGGGAAATGAAATAGACAGGAAATAATTAATTTTCAAATCTCCAAACGACACCATTCCAATTCCACTTCCTTTCTTCACTTGCGTAAAGCGTAACGTGTAGGTTTCACCAAGGACGCTGTTCTCAACGTCCATCCCCGCCTCCCTAAGCTCCTTACATCGGTGTGCAGGATGAGCACCTACGGCCGACTACGGCCAATGAGAAAGCGCGCAAGAAGCAAAGCGACGTAGCCACTCAGAAATCATTCATTTGTGTATATCCAGTTCAAATGATCACAGTTTTCGAAATCCATCCAACCAGGCTACTCTCTTGAAGTAGTTCGTAATCCAAGCCATATCCTCCAGCCCCAGAGTTAGCTTATCGTCTGGCAACCAATTACCTAAGAGAAAACATAAAACAAAACAAAAGATCAACATATCCCAAATTAAGCATATTAGTTTTTAAATATTCGGAAAAAAGCAACCCAACAGGAAAACATCCATTCAAATTCGCAAGTGAACCAAAAAAAAGCAAAGAACTCGGCCAACTTGCCGAGCAGATAATTGAATCGACTGAAGGCTCTCTCTAGATAATAGCAGAAAACAAAGACATCGGGAAGAGTACCATGCAAAAACATTCAAGCAAACCAAAAACAGAATCTCCAAAAGATGCAAACTTCATGTTCATGGCTAATAAATCAATGAGCGTAACGACATTCGAAGCGGAGAGGGCATAACCATAATAAACATCTGCATCAAAAACAAGCATTGACATCGTAGAAAGAATGTGGGGAATCACGTATATGGGATATATATACGTCGACTGGGTAGTGAGGAATATGATGTGAGGTGGCTCGACTCGACACCAGGCAACTATCGAAGGAATGTTCAAACGTGTCAAGTCGAAAGGAATTGTAAAAGGAGAAGAGAAACAATAATGTACAAGGCGAAGAGGGTGTGGGAAGGGGCAGGGTAAGCGTGGAGGTAGATGTGCGGGTTTAGGGATTTCTCTATGCCATATGTTTTTTTGTTTGTCGCGCATGTCCTTAGTTTGGTCGAGAGATAGTCACTGGACCTTGATGGCCCTGGTAGATCACCACCAGAGCTTAGGGTTTCGTGAGCTGCTCTTTACGGAAGAACATGAGGTATCCAGCACTGACATTCTGTTAGTCGTGATTCTTATCATTCCATCAGAGACAAATAGACGTACCAGATGAGAAGTTGGAAGAAAAGCGCAATCCAGAACCAGGCATTAGCAATCGAGCTAACTCCGGCTGTGATATCCGGCGATATTGGGCCCGGGCCGATCTTATTTGGCCCAAATGCTCTTGCGCAGATTGTGGCGATAGATCCCAATACCTGAGACGCAAGAAGCGTGAAGCAGATGTGCATCCTGGTCATGGTTTGCAACAATATCATACCGAACCCTAACCCTTGTATGGAATCCAACACTCCGAGCCACAGCCATACAGCCCGCGACACGAGCGCACCGCTTGTGTAGCTACCGGCCCAGGGAAGGAATAAACCAATACCTGATACACCCCACCATATCTGTGCCCAGCGCGGTGCACCTAGGCCGCATGCAAAGACTGGAAGGATCCAGCTATGCGTTTTCGAGAGATAGCCGAATAGGAAGAGCCAGGCGGCCCAAATGAATCCGAAGAAGACCACGCAGAGCACTCCTACCTCCCAGGGCTTGGCGTGGGCAGAACTCCAGAGGACTGCAAAAAAATTAGCGTCTGTACAACTGTTCCATCCAAGTCTACTTACAGCTCCAATTGCGTCCATACGGTGCACTGAGGAAGAAATTCGAGACGATGACGACCACGAAGTTCCAGAGAATAATCTTGCGCCGGAATACAGACTGGTAGAACGAGGGCACTTTACCCGGGGTCTGGTGGTAGTAGCTCGGAAGGCCGAAGAATAGCAGCAAACCAATAGCCCAAAGGAAGGCAGCGATTGGAAGACAGATAGCCCTAAAAGTCTGTCAGTGATTGACTTCGGAGTGCGCACTGAGGAAACATACGTCATCTTCCAGGTGTTTGTGATATCACCCTGAACATTTGTAGCACCACTTTCAACGGCCTGAGAAATGGCTGTACCCCAATACCACAGACCAATGATATAGGCCTGCTGACATCCTTGAATTATACATGCCCGGAACACCCATTCCTTGACCGGTGCACCGTTCTCATCGCCAAAATTCAGCGCAAAGAACAGCGAGCCGCTGGCCGAGGCCGCAGCGTAAACGCCTGCGCCAACATTCTGAATCCAACCGCGAGCAAATGCATCCGTCTCAAAATGTGCCACTCCGATGATGACGAAAGAGAGACCGTACAAGAGCCAAGGAAGCGACAGAACAAAGACCGACTTGAATGATCGGAAGAAGAACCACCAGACAATGGAAGCCACGAGGTAAACTGTTGCAATACCATAGAGTTTTTCTGCTGTTTCTCCTACTTCCCCTGTGAGTAGTGTGATCTGATAAGAGTTGGCAGCGATAATCTGGCCGAGACCAAGGAAGAAGGAATATAGAGGCCAGTCACCAATCCGGATTTGCATCCATTTGCGAAGACCGGACGGAGGAACATAATCGTTCCCTAGGAGGAACTCATCCTTCTCCCTGCGCTCAGGGCTTCTGCTTTCTTGCGAGCCCATCTCATCAGCCCTGACTGAACTCATAGGTGAATTGTTGTCCATCTTCGCATTGAAGACAGAAGAGGCGGGCGATTGATTGCGGCCAAGTCTGGCATCTCTGAACCTATCAAACCACTTCTTCTCACTCTTCATGAGGTACTCCTCAATGCAGAGCTGAGATTCCGAGTTTGAACCATTCAGATTCTCTAGCCTCTTCTCAAACGCCTTGTAGTACTCGCCAGTGCTGTCAGTGAAAAATGGATCGACCTTCTGCAACTTGTAGTCTTTCTTCTCGCCAATGATGGTATCAACGGAAAGAACAGAGGCACTGCTGAGTCTGTTACCGGGCTCGTTGGCATATTGTCTCACGGGAGATACCAGAGCTTCTTCGGGCTCTGGACTTCCGGGGCTGGTTGTAGTTAGTATGGGCCTAGGCGTAAGCGAGCTTTGACTGGATTGTCTGCGACTGAAGAAGTCCCTAGGCGGCGTTTGTCGGGGCATGTCCAGTTGAGGGGTTGCATCGTTTCTGCGCCCTTCCTCTGCTTGTTCAGGCGTGAGTGTGTACTCCTCCTCGCCGTAGTAGCTGGGGATGAAGTCGTCGTCACTACTCTCCTCGGTGTTTGAATTGTTGGCAGGATCTTCGTGGCCCATGCTTCTCCTCAAACGACGGCGACCCCGACGAACGAGATGACCGGGTCCGGACCGTACACCAAGCGACAGCGTTCTGCTTAATCCTGATTTGGGTTTCTCGTTGGCGCCTGGGCTCGGGTCACGACTATACACAATTGTGTTTCGCTGCTGTGGTCCGTACGCACTCAAACGGTTGATATTAGAATAACTTCCCTCGCGCGAGTGGGTAAGAGGGGGAGTTTGTACTCCACTGGGAGTAATAGCTCCGGAAGAGGCAATGGTAGGCGTCATAAGACCACTCGGCGTGTTGTATCCAGAAGGCGTCAGTGGCTGGCTGTTTGACTTGGACAGGCCCTTGCTATGAATCCGCATGGCAGTCGACTGGAGAATTTCTAAATCCTCCACCCATTGTGCGACAGGGAACCGTTGCTTTGCAGACCGCGCGCGCATCTTTGCCCGAACTTGGGGTTTCGAGTTCAATGCACTTGCAATTGCAAGCTTGAATTGGTGCAGCAGGTGAGACGTTGTTGTCGATTCAATATTATACCACCAACCAGGCATCTGGCCAAGACCGCCCACACGAGCTCCAATACCGAGGGCTCCTTTCCGGCCAAATTCCACCGCAACAAGTCCAAAAGGTTCATCACGAGACGGAATCAACGCGAACTCAGCTCCAGAGAAGATATATGGTGGAAGTGCTGTAAACTCAGGCTTGGAGAATACTCGCCCAGGGTATACCTTCATCATCTGATCAAGCTTTAATGCAGCGAATTTACCATAGAGATCGATAACCGGCCCGACACAGATCAGCTGAACATTCGGCCGTGCTTCCAAGACAGCAGGCATCACATCAGCGATGAGATCCACTCCTTTTTGCATAGACCACCGCCCCACGAAGACCAAAAGATCTGCGTTGGGATTCTGCTCCAGACCTGCCCATTCCTGTGCCTGCCGTTTCAATTCGCCTCTGCTTGCCTCGTAGAGAGGATCAACTTCGATTTCACTGTCCTTGGGGAGTTGCTTGTTCCATTCGCCTGTGTCAGAAGGATCGGGATTTGGCAGATTTCCCACCTTCTTCAAACCCCAGAAGATTGGATAGCGAGCATATGACCGCTTGCCGTACTTACGAGAAACACCAACAGCACCGAAGCCCTGCTGGTGGACACGAAGATAGCTTGCACCCGCGTGAAGCATATTGAAAACCTCGCCGAATTGGACGTAACGGCGTGCTGTATAGATATCGAGGTTGAAAACTGAGCAGACTTCGTCTCTCTCTTTCTGAGTACGCATGGGCCAAAGTCCCTGGAACTCAGCGTTGTGAAGCGAAAGGCAGACTGGGACGGTTTGTGGAAGCAGGTAGAGCGGAGCAATTGAGCCATGATAGTCATTGATGTGGTATAGATCAATCCGGAAACGTTTAATGGCTTCAGCAATGCACTGATTCCAAGCAGAGTAGTAAATTGCGCTGTCCAGGTCGTCCATACGAGCAGGGTATGGTTCCGCCTTTGATTGTTGGCGGAACACCGGTGCATCAAGAAGAACGTATGTAATGTTCTTGATCACATGGTATTGAACCTTGACTTCGTACGAATTACCAAGTACCGTCACGAACATCGGATCCGCTGGCTGATCAACCGGGTATTCGACACCACCAACACATGGCACGACCCAGATCAAGTTTTGCTGCCCAAGATGCTTTCCCATCAGCTGGGCCATGACACCAAGGCCGCCAATCTTGATCTTGATGCCCCAGTCCTCGATATCGTACTCCATGGTCGCAATCAGCGTAGTTCGTGTACGCGAGGCGGCGGCACCGAATGCAGAGGTACTTTGCAGAAATCCAGACTTGTTCGCAAAGCGAATCAGAGGATTCGATGATTGGCCATCTCGGGAGCCCTTATTGCCGAGGATCATGCCCAGGAATGACTTCTTCTCCATCACTCCGACCTGATTGAACTTGACTTGGTAGAAGGATTTCATGAAGGCATAAACCACAGCAATCGCGGTCAAAATCGGGACTACCCACAAAATGATGTAGATGATCATCTGAGCGATTCTTGATCCGGTGGGCACCAGATTGATCTTCATAGTGCCATCATCGACTTTGACATTCCAAACCAAGTAAGGCGACGGAGGAATATCTGTGATGTTGACAGACAATTTGCTGAGGGAGGACGGAGGCATGCGATCCAAGACTCCATCGCCATCAACGTCACCGAACACGAAACTTTCGTCGGGTTTTCCATCCGGGTTCATGCCCCAGACGTTGAACTGACCCTGTGCGGGATATTCGGCGATGACTCGGAAGTTCCAGAAACCATCACTGTCCTGCTTGGCGACGTTGTTCAGTCCTGCGTCGTATCCGTACTGATTGTAGGGTCCGTTGAAGAAAAGGTGCGGAAAGCGTCGCGCAGGACCATTCCAGTCATAGTCACCCTCTTGGACGTAGTCGCTGCTGCCAGTTAACTGACTCCAGTACTCAACTCGCACATGCTTTCCTTGCCACTTCTGCTTGTCCGTTCCGGACCAAGGCAATTCATCGATGGTAGCGTTGCCTCCAGTGTAGTTCATCCAAGCGGAGAAAGAGCTACCCCAATTCGTTGAATAACGCCATTTGTTAGCACCCGCCGCCCTGTGTTGGACATAGAGAGTTCCGTTCTCATGTCCGTGCATAAGATCCGTTGTGTAATTGGCAGAGGTGAAAACAATCGGATTGTTACTTTGACCGACACGGAAAAGAAAGTGATCTGTAGATTGTGTGGATTTGCTACCAGACCCGGTAGCATTCTTCACAGTCAAACGATGAACGCCGTTGTAAACCCCAGTCAGCTTCGCCGACCAAGACCAAGCGCTGGGCAGCTGAGCAACATATTGGGTGTCGTTAGCGGTCATGGTCTGGCAATCGACGCTGCCTTTGTCGATGGATGGCGTTTTGCCGGACTCAGTCTGCGAGGTGAATGAAATAGCCTTCGTTACAGCGTCACAGTCCATTGCTGTAGAGAACTCGATGCTCACATTGATATCCTCGGATTCACCGGTGGCTACCGTGGAAAGCAAGGGAGCATCATGCCCGGGGTTAAACTTGGTAATCATGGGGCGGGGATCGACAAACTGTGCCTTTGGAACATAAGCCCTGAATTCGAATGGTTTCAAGGTGATGCTGTCCAGACATCCATTGAGCTCCTTCGAGCCGTTCAAATGAAGTGCTTTAGGACCAGACTTCAAGGTGTGTTCGTCGAATGGGTAGAAGAGGTTCTTGACGGTGGTCTTCGTTGTGAATGGCGAAATTAAGGCGCTGGCATTGCTTCCGCAATCGAACTTGTACTCCACAGTCTTGTTGTCATTTTGGTAGACAAGCCAAACTGGCATGTTACCACCCTCATCGCCTAGATTCTGCAGACTAGAGACTCTGTCTCTCAGAATCGACCACATTCCCGTCTCCGTAGCTGTGCCATTCGATCCTGGGTAAACGATATCCCGTGTCTGCTTTGAGAGGGTCTGCAGGGAGTAGCCATCGTTGAGGATAGGAAATTCTTGTCGTAGTTGATACATATGCTTGATAATATTGTGAACAGGATGGGAAGGATCGCGGTGATCATACGCCACCTTTGGGTCGTGACAGCCCTGTCGGCCCTGTTCAATAGGCCAGTCATAATACTGGGTCGCATCAAGAGCCCAACAGCCGTGAGTTCTCCAGGCTGTGGCAGGTGACATGGCTTGCCGTCCATAAACATAGTTATCTGCCGTGGCATCCAAAATGTAGAAGGCTTGCTCTTCTCCCCAAAGCAGCAGCGGGATTCCTGGCATTTGCAGAGTCGTGATGAACAGACCCAAAAGGTTCCGCTCCACACCGTACTGAATAGCCGGCCAACGAAACACATCTTGGTTTGTAGTGCCGTACATGTGTCTCGGGTCGAATTTGCCGGTTTCAGCATTGATTAAATCGTTGCTCTGCACCATGATATTCCATGAGTCGACCCAGTCAAGAGGAGTATCATAACCGGCCGCGAGATTACCGCTCATACCCAGGAAGCGTGTGAGTGTGCGATAAACCGAATAATGGAAAGCGGCACCGTCAAGAGCCTGGAGGTCATTCTCACGCAGGAAATACTGCTGGCTAGACTTGTTCGTCATGGCCATCGCATCCATAGCAGATTTTGGATACTGGTTCGGTTGTCTTCCTCGCCCCAGGTAGATTGAGCCGAAATTGTTACCACCAGTGATTTCACCAGGTAGGAAAAAATTGTTCTTTCCGACACTGCGAGCACACTCTCGGTAGTGGCTTGATATATCTCCGAGGGCATCCACAGTAGACTGAGTTGCCTTGTCGTAACGGAAGCCGTCAATATCAAGAGCCTTGATAATGTTACAGGAGTGGACTTTGATCCGCTCTCTAACGCCGGGATGCCATTCACGAAGACGGTCTTGAACGGACGCGAACTTCGCCAGCTCACGCTGCCAATCAGGGTATACACCGAAGGCCTCCCTATCACCGTATTGATCGAAATCACTGTTATAACATCCAACGAGCTCATCACGAACGCTTTGATCCACGGGATAACCGGTTTCGTTCCAGAAGCGAGGGTAGTCGCAAGTATCGTTGTAGTTGTTTCCGGGGCGGAAGTCCACATACTGGCGTTCAGATTTCCAGATAGTCTGGTGTTCTTTAACTGAGAATGGCGTCGTCACGTTCAAGTAATTCTCAAAACCGATCAAATCACCCAAGCTAGAGTTTCGTCAGTCCGTTCATGCTTGAGGAAACTGTCCGAGCAAGTCTTCTCACTTACGTTGCGATAGTGTTGTCGAAGAGGACATACATCCCCCGCTTGTGGATTTCATCGATGGCGTTTCTCCAGGTTTGAATGGTACCATAATGTTGATCGAGGAGCGTGGTATCAAGAGCAGAGTAGCCGTCCGATCCCCAAGGCTGATTCATTAATATAGTACCTGCGAGATAGATACCCTGTGTTGCAACGTTAGTTCTTCTTGTGCCTCGAAGCAGAAAAGACAGATTGTCAATCGGTAGAAGAAGGCATCGAACCTTGATTCCCAAGCCTTGTAGGTAGTCCAACGTGTCTACCAGCCCAACCGCGTCACCACCATGGCGCATTTGAGTAGAGTCCAGGTCATGTTCGAAGAGGGTGCCGTTGATATTATCGTTCGTGGGGTCACCATTGACCCACCGGTCAACGAAGAGTGTGTAGAAAGGGAACCGCCAGTTCTTCGGAGAAGGTGTATACTTGTGGCCCGGCCATGACGGGGCTGTATACTCGGCCGGATTGGTCGTGTCGTTGTTCACGTTCAAGTTGTAGTCAACCAAGGATTCTTCATAGGGCCAGCCTGAGACTGTGGCTGCGAGCAGTGCTGCCACACAGCCGGAAACCCCCCACTTCATTGTCGACGGTTAATCGAATAAACCGTTTTCTTTTCCCGTTCGTTCTATATACTCGACATAAGTCCGGATCAATGAACAAGTCTTGTAAGAAGGAGAATATCAAGACAACTGTTCGGGTCGAGGGGTCTCGTGGCAGGGGGGGAAAGTCTGCTCAAAAGTATCGTAGCTTGTCTTCGTCCCTCTTTATGTTATTGGAAATCTATCCAAGAGTGATGATAGCGAATGAGGATTGAGAGATAAAACAAGGAGGAGTGGCAGAGAAACCCACACTAGATGCAGCTGCTGTGGCGGCAACGCAAGAATAGAATAAACATTTATGTGGAATTGAAAAAAAAAAAGAAAAGGAAGAAAATGGCGAAGAGAGCAATATGCCCGAGTATATGTCCGATTTCTTGCAGGAAGAATAGATGTCCCAAGTGGATCTGTGAGAGGAAGCATGATCAACAATGATATACAGCCAGAGAGCGAGGAACCAATATCCAATATCATCTTATCGAGGAAAAAGAAACGAAGATCTTTACCCAGCAGACTCAAGCATCTGGCTGCTGCGGCTGCTTCCAAGCAAGCAAGCAAGCAATCAGCCAGCCAGATTGGCGGACATTTGGAGGGAGGCATTGCGGCGACCTGGATTGTGCTATGGGAGTTTGGGCCCATTTTCCCAGACCAGCCACCAGACTGGCTATGATGACTGGAGTCACATCATTCGTCATTGAACATGATTGAGTGCAGGAAGCCATTAGCTTTGATGGGAAGCTGGGGGGTGAGTAGTAGTGTAGTGTAGTGGAGGATATGATCGGAGACACGAAGCGAGGACGAAGCAGTTTCGTCCGAGCTTTGTGTTCGGTCTGGATGTTGGTAGGTTGGTAATGTGTACCAGTAACTTTATTAGCCGGTGGCTAAACTGTGCAGTGAGTAGGTAGAGTATACGATAGGTGAGTAGTAAGGTACAGTAATAGGCATCTAGTAGGGAGGTATGTAGTACTGTAGCTTTGTAGCTTTGTAGCTATACAGCTATGTGGTTATGTACTGTAATGTAGCTACAGTGGGGTATGTAAAAGTCAAACCGGTACTGGTAATCAAAACTGGCCGTGACCAAGCCCGTACCTTTGCCTCTTTGGGACCGAGTCGAAGAGTCAGTGCAGCGGAGCGGAAGCGCAAAGACCACTAGCGCTATCTAGGCAGGGCGATCATCTTCAAGGTTCAACTCAACTTCTGTCAGACACACCTGAAATGGAATCCAGAAAACCAGGCATTTGGTCTGATATATCAGATGCTTTATCGAAAACTGGACCCGACGCCTTGAACATGGACCTCGTTTTCACTACCCTCAGACCCCATCGTACATGCCGACCTCCCTTCGGTGTGTATCCTTCGAGGACAATCTCATGCAAGATATAACGCACGATTTGATAGTGCCTTTGATAGGACATGCCACCGGAGCTCACCCCAGTTCGTCTATCAGCAACTTTGCCGGGTTGTCGGTACGATAAGCTCACCCCGTTCGTTCAGAGCAAGGATAAGGATCTACTGAGTACATCCCACCTTGATGGCAGCGTCTCCTCACGACCGATCGAGAGTGTTCGATGCCTGCTGCCGGCTCACAGTACGCGCGTTCAAGTCTTGTTGTATACAACAACAAGAGCAAACGAACAATCCATCGATCCTTAGCTTTGCCTTCGAGTGTTCACCCCACCGAATTCAGTCAGATAGGCTCCAAGTCACGCCGGATAACGTTCCACAAGGCAGTTTGAAAACCAAGACAGAGAGGCAAGCAGGAAAGGCAACGACAAAACGGTAAACACAAAATAGATACATGCACGCTTCTGTCAAGCTGAGAGAGAAATATCGGCTTCCTCTGCTATAATTAAACTTCAATATATGCTGTCCACGCGGCGCAAACCTATCAGCAACAGCGACGTATCCACGCACCACTCCGTCGTTGCGACAAGATGGTATTTCTAATCGGCTAGCCAATCGCGACTGTACGAAGCCTCCGAACATCATCTCACAATCTTACGCGATGGTGAGCTCCGTTCATCAAGGATTTTGCTTCTTAAATATTTTTATCATTTCGCTGGTTTTTCTGAGTGGATAAGATTCGTCTTCGGTAAGCTAGATCTCAGGGTACTGCACACTCGCCAGACAGCCACCATGTAGACGGGGTAGCTCATAATGGTGTAACCGTTGCTCAACGGACATCCCGGGATGACCGAGAGAGAAGAGGCGCAACTTGTATTGGTGATACGCCTGGGGTCATTGCTGGTATGCAAAGCCTCAGGTCGAGCATCAGTTACAATGTTAAGCAGATCCTAAAAGGCTATTGGTGTTTTGGTCGATTTCTACAGATCAAAGCTCGGAGTAGTGGGCCCGTGTCAAGAAGCTCGGCCATCAGCCACTGCAAGCGACTGCTAAGAGCCGAACGTTGGAAGCGGTCGATCATGGAATTCACGGAAAGAAAAGCAATGATCTGAGAGCAGGAAGAAATCCATTTTCACGCGGTATCGTCACCGAAGAGGGGGAAAGTAAGAAACGGGGCGGTTCAAAACATGAGCACTACGTACCTAGCGATATATATCGTGTAAATTCGATCATTCCTGCTACGACGAACAATTTCATTGTCCCTTGCTTGTTGACTCGAGAAGAGCAAAACAAGAAATATGAGTACTTCGAGGCAGTGCCTCGTTTCCATGCTCCTCGTCCATGAGCTAATGACCAGATATCTTCTACGTAGGGTGGTAGTCAGAATATAGGTTCAAACCCTGCAAGGAGACTCAGCGGCGGGAGTCTCAGGAACCGGGCAAGGATTGGCTGCCCCTTTAGTCATCTGGTGGTAGTCGGTACAGAGGCTCCAATCCTTGTCAGTGAGGAGAATTTATGACGAATTAAAAGCCCCTCATCATGCTCCGTAGGTGTTAAGTCTACTTTGCGATCGTGGGAACTCTTAAGTTGTTGATTGGACCAGGATCGAGCTGCAGCAAAATAGTAGACCCAGTACAGTACAATGGCGGCCCTAAAAATCGAGCGTCTTGGCCAGCGATGAAGGGCTTGTTCCAGGATTGATACGAATTTTCGTGTGACCCAGGAGCAAGGAAAACTCAATTGGGAGCGGGGGCAAAAAGTTTCCAAGCTTCAATTGAGAGCCTGAATGGCGCGTTATCAACTTCTTATAGTCTGGCCAAGCTGTGTATTGAGTTCCGGGTTCAAGGGCGGGGATGCGGATGGTGTGCCCAAAGTATGTCCCAGACGGTACCATAGGAATTGGAATTCGCTCGGTTACAAGTGAGATCGGAGGTTTTTGACATCGGCTCATCTTCAAATCTACTGTCTTCCCTTTCTCTTTACCCCCTTGCTTCGAAGTCGTTGGTTGCTTGCCTAATTTGTGGCGTTGGGACTTGGGACAACTGTCAAATCATAATGACATGTAATATGCACGGGTTCCACTTCTAGACCAGAACTCAACCGACTGCCCTAATGGGTATCTCAGTTTTGTGCTCCGAATATCTGGTAGCTATGGTATCGTAGATTGGTATATCATTGTGAGGGCAATCCAAGTCCTGTGGAGTCACGGTCAGCAGGTGCTGGGGTTGTTAGTTGTGTCTGCACGACGGGTCTTGCGAAGACGACTTGTCCTTCCATATAAAAGCAGGTGGGGATACGAGGCTCAAAGCCTCGGCGACCGTTAGCCCTAAAAGCCCAGCTCCGATCATCGCGGCTCAAGTCGTCTATTCTAGGCTCTTATTGGATGATTAGCACTATCATCTCATGTAGCTGGAGAAAAGCGCCTTTCAGACCGCTTGTCGGGGCTCCGCACCACCTAGCTCTACTCTTGATATGAACCGTGGTCAGCAATGTATGCAGCCTACCCACTTCAGGTTTATGTCAGTCATCAGTAGTCTAAGTCCTGGCCTTAAGCTAGAAGTGTGATTTCCTCTTCCTTCCTTTGATTTTGCTTTTGTCGAACATTCAGAAAATTTGCGTCATCGTGTTCAGTCAACAGCACGGGCCTCATGGAGATACAGCTCTTATTGCTCGTCAAGCCCGGATTAACTCAACGCTCAAGATCAAAATAGCCTCGGAACCCAGAATAATAAAATCGACCCAGCTATGTCTTCGAGCTGGATTAGTAGACCAATGGGGGCTTTTTCTCTCTCCATTAGGTAGGAAGAATTGGATTACGCACTGCAGTGTTAGTACTGCACGGTAGAGAAGCTCGTGCTGCCCTTCCCATACCCAACCAATTAGTAGCAGGTCGCTCATACTCTTCTTCAATTGGGGCTCATTATTGGAAAGTATTGTCCCATACTTCATTCATATTGTGCGGAAGTGATTCTTTGCCAGAGACACGATTCTGTGCCTCTCAAGCAAGAGCATGGTCTTTCTTCATCAATGTCCTGACGGCTGCTGTCGGCTGTCTATGACTAAAGGAGCGGTCGGAACCTCGATTCTGATTCTGAGATCACCTACCATAAAGTGACCAGGCGCAGTGGCAATCAAGAGGTCCTGTACGGCCATAATCGGTAGAAACTCCATCGCGTTCCCGAGTCCGGGACCAGGACTTCCGCATTGGGGTTTTATCGCAACGGTTCAACATGCGGTGTGACCAATGCTTATCAATAATTCCTGCACCTCAGGATGAAATAGCTGAGCGGTTGTTCTGCGGTTATGCGAAATGCACAATAGTAAAACGCCATCGGTGGGGAGGCGGGAAACTATTTAGCAGACTTTGCTGCTGCATTGCCGCTCCTGTGCAATGCGAAAGTTGCATTCGATAGCTATGCTTATCAGGTCAAGATGAACTCTCAAAATAAACCAGATCACCCAGCTTGCAGGTGTCGGGTATGTCTCATAGGCACATGGTCGGGACCGGTGGAGTCTCGACAGTACGTATCATATGCATTGACAATGCAGGCTCGCTGAGGCCTAGAAGGGGTTGATTTGGTCGAACGCGCATATGTGTAAGCTTATGTATCACTTTTAAGCGGATTTTACCAGCAAGATTATTTGGCTTAGCTGTTGATGCATATTGTCTGTGAAGCTCTCTTCTGGCTGAAGAGTGCGCTTGCCGAACAGGCGGCAAAGGCAAGACCCGATAAGGGGTGGTAGGAAGGTAGTTCGCACCCTACCAAGATGTTCGCTTCTTGATCAAAGCTGGTGTTTGGGGGTTCAGTTAGATGATCTTTCCGGCAAGTTGAAATACGGACAGGATGAGACTTCTAGGGAACTCTAATCACCCATGCATTCACCGCTACCGGTTCCTCGGATTCCCGAGAAAGGGCCATAGTGTGAATCCAGTGGCGGGCTTCGAGTGGAGCAAGTCCTCACCTGCTCAATGTCACTAGGCCTCTCTGTCTGTCTGCAAAACATGGATCGACTGACTAGACATCAATTGCCGAGATGCCTGTTCAGGGATCAGTGCATATCGCTCGGATTTCAGCGATGGACTCCTGAGGCTAGGCCTCCAAGACACATCGCAAGTTGTAGCTATATCGTGTTAGTTGAGACGAAAATAGTGACAGAAGTAGGGATTGTCGCCCATATCGGAAAGAAGTACAGAAAGACGAGTTAGGAGAAGGAGAGCCGCCTGCATGGTAAAGTAGTCATTCCAAATGCTGGCAAATAAAGTTGAAAAGATAGGCTAGATTGATAATGGAGTAACAGAGTGGCCACAACAGTCACACACTTCAAAGAACAAGATACCAGCGCTGGTGAGGGTCCTTGGAAGACAACCGGAGTGATCAGTGCGGGTGTACCGGACGTTACGTTCTGAAACCAATATACTGATTTGCGGAGTAGTGTGAACCCACGGCGGCCGAGTACAAAGTCAGAATGATAATGGCTCTCGACGGCAACTTGACAGACTTCATGGTAGTAATTGAGTAACTGTGGCTTGAAGGCGAATTTCTCCGTCTGACTGCAAGCGTACTGCAGGATTCTGTTGTGACTCAAATGAGGGGAGTTAGACAGGGATCATGAGAGCCTCTTCTCTGGGGTGACAATATAGCAGTCTGTAAAAAGAGGGGAAACAAACGACAGCGGATTTCGACGGCACCGCAGTCAGTGAACAGTAATACTATAGCTAGCTCTGTTGGTTCGATGTGGTCACGGTCTTACATGACACGCATCTGGCCAAGACCAGAGTTGCATAGCATGAGGTTAGCTGGAGTTCCTATTAGAGCAATAAGTGCTCAATCTATTGATCAGTTCTCCGACCCAGACATATATTCCACGGAACTGTGGGGCCGGAACCTGGATTGAATATACCGGTAACTCGGGAGAGTGTCGACATCGAACAGAAACGCGCAGCAAATAAAAAAAGACACAAGATGAGAAGGATCCTTCTCACAGGTCTAATTACTGTCTCGTTGTGTGAACAAATGTATTTGCATTAGTGACAAGGCTCGGTGGGATACTGACACGAACCAAAGTCTAAAATAAGCAATGACTCGTCGGATACACCGAGTAAGCTAGAGCAGTCAGGCACAGAACCATGATTCCAAGTGCCATAACAGATCGGAATGACCTGGCTGGTCTAGAATAACCACGACCGGAACAATCAGTATCGGAGTATGCATGGACTGCAGCCATTATAAGACGGGCCAGATATTGAAGCACAAGACGAGACACAGCTGCTAGGTAGAGCAGCGGGCGCATTAGTCATGGTTGAAAATATCATGATGCTGAAGAAATGGAAGCGTGGACGCAATGTTCAACAGAAGAGGGAAGATGCACTCGTGGGAAGCAGCCCGAGCAGAGATAGCAGCGGCGGTCCAATATCCAGCTATTTCACTTATCCGAAGGGGTTCGATGCAGATAAACATACACGAATGGGCTTGACACTATCAATGGCAGTCGAGGTTCAATTTCTGCAATAAGGGCAGACCAGTTGGGGGCAAGAGTCCCGCCAACCTAGGTCTTGATTGCTGTGAAGGACCCGAGGCTATTAATACTGTGACCGCATTATTACTATTTCTGCTGCTCCTACTACCACTAATAACAGTAATGTTATCGAGATGGTGATGCTGGCAGAGTCACCAGGGTCGTATCTACTAGCATTGTTGGAGTCCCTTGTTTCGATGCTGCCATTGTTGCGGGTGTTATAGGGTGAGCCTCAGCATATTTTAAAAAGCGCCCAGGATATGAGTTTGAGTATATGCTTTGTGTCCATGTTGCTGGCTTTGTGAACTGCTGCACCGTCAGTAGACAGGAAAGCCGATGATATCTGTCCGACATATAGCCTCATAGGCGGTAGTGCAGTTGATAGAGGCTGGACGGTCTGCCACTGAAGAAGGCATGGTATGACTGTGATGGCTTCAGTGACGTGCACAGTGGTCAATGTCAGGAGAATTGTCTTATGCTGAATAGTACAGCCACGAATGGGGCTATAACCAAGGGAAGGGTATCCGGCCTCGAGACCATGACAAAAGAATTTCAGCCAACATAGCCAATCATGTAGGCAAAGAGTTAGGCGACGAATGCGCTTCTTCTAATCGCGATGAAAGAGGAAGAGACGTGAACCCTCATATCTGACTGGTTATCAATTGGTACTATTGAACGCATAAAAATCTGGTTTAGTGCTAAGACTGTATGTAGTACGGTGGGTCAGATAGAGTTACCAATTTAATACTGAGATGTTCATCGAAACACAGCCTTTAAGCTTTGCCATACGCAGGTCCGATGCTTGAGATCGTACTAATTGAGTAACCCGAGAAGCCATTGCCAGATTTGCCGTTGTGCAATTAGAAGCCAGTCGCCTTCGAAGTTTATGTTAACGATTCAAGTTGACACTACCCGCCAATTGGTCCAGATGTTTGCTCAAAGTTCGCTCCCAGAATCCTACATCTTGATATAAGAGAACCGAGTACCTCGTGTATGCTCGCGAACTCCTCAATATCAGAGGAGCCACCTGCCGTTGACATTTGATGCTCTTGTTGTATGCAAATTGCCCTTACCGAAGCTCAACTATCTTCTGAGTATTTAACACACATTATTTTTAGGAGCCTCCGATGAAACCAGTAGTAATGGATGAACAGATGGGACAAGGTAGTACCGGCAACGTAAAGAACTACGGCCTCAATCATACCACGAGGAAAGACTTGAAAAGGAAAGGGATGATCAAGAATAACTGAGGTTGTCAACAAAGAAGGAACGGGTGATTGAACAGAGCACTTGATTTCAGTTCCTTAAATATAGTGCCATGGGGGAGCTTGCAGCCGGGTGCCGATTTCTTCATTTCTCGCCCGGCAATCTCTTCAACTCTAAGTCACATCTTCCTTTTCTAGGATCGTACATGGTGAGTCTGGAGTGGGTTCGAGTCATGGGATGGGGTAGCTGGGGAAGCCGTTGTAGAGTCACAGTCAATTTTCCTAATGGACATTTAGCACACGCTGAAAATAAAGTCCATCAAACAGAAACATGTGTGAGATTGTCTCGTCTCGAGTCGGGAAGTTCATGAGCCAATGAAAGTAGCTATCTCCAGACTACAAGGAGGCAAACACATAGATGCACTTTGGACCGCACGTTGTCGGTTCTTCTCCGAGTCGGACCGTCGAGAGAGCCGAGTGAGAGAACAAAATGAACATCAACGTATTGGATATTGCAGTGGGATCGGATGGAAGAAATAGATATTTCGCATCCAATGATAGGAAGAATCCCGTGATAGCCACAGGGAAGTCAGACTCTATGCTGGCTGGCCGCTGAATTGACCAAACCATGAATTCTATGTTATGAGCTAGAGTGACAGTCTGTCACCGGTGGTAGTTACGATGTAGTGAATATGGATGGAGTGTGCTACTGCCGCTTGGTGAAGATGCCCGCTTTCTACAATGAGCTCACCGCCTTTGAGGCCGCCGGCCTTACAGTACAGTAACTACTGTGGTTACTCATGACTCCGGGGATTTTCTTATCGGCATTTAATGATCAATTTTCTCAACAAAACCATACGCAGTAGATATCCACAGACAGATAAATACTTTGTACACATAGAAGAGCTGGAAGATAATCCCATTGTCTAAGTGAGAGGCATCTATGGCAATAGGTTGAATCCGGTGACATAGCCCTCCCTAGCGATCTGCATCTCTCTTCCCTAAGGAGTATGACGGAGTTAGGCCTCCTTGCTTATTAGACTTGAGCCCTTCCTTCGGTGGGTATGAAACCATCAGTGATGGATGATTGAGAAGAAAAAAAAGGCTCCGAATCGGTGGCTCTCCGGTTAGTGGGTTAGTGGTTTAGTGGGCGCCGGAGACCGAGAGCACGTGCCGTGGGCAGGCCAGCTCCGAAGTCCGGACCCTTAATAGTGTAGTGTTAATAGTGATATTATCTAATATCCCCCGGCGCGGCCACAGCAAAGTCCATCAAAGTCCATCAAGTCCACCTTCCCATCCACCCCACCTTCTCCGTCCGCCGTCGCTCTGTTGGCTTGCTTTCCGCTGGCTGATTTACTAGTCCGGACTTTCTTTCTTTCTCTTCTTCCCCTCCTCTCTCTCTCTCTCTCTCTCTCGCTCTCTCTCTTTCCTCCTTTTTTATTATTCCTACACCCCTTCCCCTTTCATTTACTACTCTATATATTTTTTTTTTTTCGCATTGCACGGGGGTTTGTTAGGCCATCTTTGCTCGTGTAGCCCGCCTCCTCCGTCCCCGTTGTACGTGTGTCTGGCATCCCCGGTGGAACCAGAGAGCCAACGTAACTACCATCTCTCGAGGGGAATTTTTAGAAGAGTCACCCTGTGCCTTGCTATATCTCCGTCTGCGCGTTCTACTTGGAATAGACCTTGAACTTGCTGTGTAAGTTGATTAAACCGAGAATGAATCAGTTCCCCTTCTCTGTTGTCCATGAATCTTTAGGATAACCTCCCGAATCGCCTCTGTGCCGCAGCAATCCTTCTGACTGAAGACATTTTCCCCACAGTTGACCTTACACCATGCATATCAAAGAGAAGCTTTCTCAGAATGAGGCTGCTGGCAGACCAGGAATCTCATTCGAGTTCTTCCCACCCAAAACAGCCCAGGGTGTCCAGAACCTTTACGACAGAATGGATCGCATGCACTCTCTAGGTCCCTCTTTCATCGACATCACCTGGGGAGCTGGCGGCCGCCTCTCCGATTTGACCTGCGAGATGGTCAATGTTGCCCAGTCGGTGTATGGCTTGGAAACTTGTATGCACCTGACATGTACCGATATGCCCGTCGAGAAGGTGGATGCTGCACTCCAGGCCGCTTACAAGGCTGGCTGCACCAATATCCTGGCTCTGCGTGGAGATCCCCCTCGTGAAAAGGAAAATTGGGAAGCCACCGACGGCGGATTCCGCTATGCGAAGGACCTGGTGAGGCACATCAGGGAGAAATACGGCAACCACTTTGATATCGGCGTCGGAGGTTACCCCGAGGGTGCGGATGACAACCCGGACGTTGATCTTTTGATTGATCACCTCAAAGAGAAAGTTGATGCAGGAGCCTCTTTCGTGATCACTCAGATGTTCTACGACACGGATAATTTCATTGACTGGGTAAAGAAATGTCGGAACAAGGGCGTTGCGGTGCCAATTATCCCGGGTATTATGCCCATCCAGACGTATGCTGCATTCATCAGACGATCGGAGTGGACGAAAACGCGGATTCCGCCTGACTGGCTGGAGGCCCTCGAGCCTGTGAAGAACGACGATGCCGCTGTGAGGAACATCGGTAAGCGCCTGGTCGCGGACATGTGTAGAAGGCTCCTCGAGAGCGGTCTCAACCACCTGCACTTGTGAGTCACCTTTTTTCGCCTATGTATTTTCTGATAGGATCTGACAATCACTGCCAGTTACACAATGAACCTTGCTCAGTCAACACAATTGGTTCTCGAAGATCTCAACCTTCTACCGTCCGAGGAGACACCGCTTCAGAGAGCCCTGCCTTGGCGGCCGTCGCTTGGTCTCAATCGCAGAGGAGAAGATGTTCGTCCCATCTTCTGGCGGAACCGCAATTCTTCCTATATCGCTCGCACGCAGACTTGGGATGAATTTCCTAACGGACGCTGGACTGATTCCCGGTCGCCTGCGTTCGGCGAGCTTGACAGTTATGGTATTGGTCTCAAGGGTACAAACGAGCAAAACATCAAGCTGTGGGGACAGCCTAAGTCTATCAGGGACATTACCCATATTTTTGTCGACTTCCTGGAAGGCAAGTTGGCGCGACTGCCTTGGAGCGACAGCCCGATTACCACCGAAGCCAACGCTATTAAGGATGACCTTATCGAGCTAAACAAGAAGGGTATCTTCACCATCAACTCTCAGCCGGCCGTGAATGGTGTGAAATCCTCCCACCCGGTATATGGATGGGGTCCCAAGAACGGTTATGTCTATCAGAAGGCATACCTGGAACTCTTGATTCCGTCCTATCTACTTGACGACCTGATTGCCCGCATCGAGAAGAACGGTTACCTCACATACCACGCTGTATCTAAGAATGGGAACCTGCGGACTAACACCAATGACAGCCCCAATGCTTTAACCTGGGGTATCTTCGCGGGACGAGAGATTGTCCAGCCTACCATTGTGGAGACGGTCAGTTTCTTGGCCTGGAAGGATGAGGCATACCGTCTTGGTGAAGATTGGGCCAAATGTCACGATGCCTCCAGCCCAAGCAGAAAGTTAATCCAGAGCGTCGTGGATGACTGGTGTCTTGTTAACATTGGTAAGTGCACTGCATGCATCCATCATATGGTGGCTAGTACTGATACGTAAACTACAGTGAACAATGATTTCCACAACACCAGCAGCCTCTTCGACCTATTCAAGGATTTGAACGTGAAGGATCTCGATACCGAGATTGCTGTCGAGGATGGTGAAACCAAGGTTCATCAAAACGGCGTCACGAATGGGGCCGAATATGCCAACGGCACCGTTGCGAATGGAACCACAACAGAGCTTCCAGTCAAGAACTAGAATACTCTGATCTACCTCTCTCAATGCCCCTTTCAACAGGCATATTGACGGCCTCACACGCTTAGTCTACGATCGTGCTATGCATTCTCATATGCATGCATCCTCTTCAACCCGTCTCACGACTACTTACTAATTTCAACACATGACGACTACAACTACACCTAATTCAACATCTATCTATTCTCAACGACTTACTCCCGCGGCCCTGAGTCAGGAACACTCGGGCCACAACAAGCAACTCAACGAAACGTTTAACGGCGGCATGAACTGAAGACCTCTCAACGATTTCTTCTCTGAGCGATTCTTATGATACTTCAACATGGCATCTTATCTTCTCACTCACCATTATCTCTTAATATTTAACATATACCCCTCGCATGGCATTTTTTTGCGTTTTGCACAACAACTCCCACATCGAGCATGGAACCTCAACGTTTATTCCTGTTCATCTATTTCTCATGATAGAGCTCGAAGCTTTTGGAAGACACCAGTCTTCTCTTTTTGTCATTTTCACCTTCATCGCATTCAAAAAGCGCCGGTCAGCAAAACAGTGACTCTGCGGGCAAATTCCACTTTCTTGTTTACGCACAGCAACGATCAAAAATTCAACACAAAGGTAGGGTATAACGGAGTTGGGATCCAAACTTGGGGAAAAAAAGCGCATCCTCTTCAACATGGGATAAGGCAAGAATACAGGCGGAGTCAAGCTAAAGAACGGTTCTTTTTCATTGCTTCTTATATTTACCCCTATCAACAATCTGCGCACGATACACTGTTCTGGCCACCATCGATCACTTTCTGTTTTTCGCGTCTCATCTCATTCTATCTGCCGTCTTTCCCTTACAAGCGAGGGATCGATTTCGGCTGTTCAAAAGTTCTCGTGCTTTCTTTTTCACATCTAGCGGCGGCGGCGGTGGTGATTGTGATGCCTGTGTGAGTTCGGCCCACCTTGTGGTCGGGGGTGTTGGTGGCCGAATTGACATGGCATTCTTGGGGAAGGAAGGAAGGAAGGAAGGACCGGGTGAGGAGGCCCCGGTGGGAGATCCGGAGAAGACTGTTTCATTCGGACTGGACTACAGTAACGAGAAGGGAGGATATCCACCATTGCGTTGTGCCTTCTCTTCTTGACTGGAACATAACATTCACATCAACAAATTATTTCGACTCAACTGTGTCCGTGTATCTCATCACCGCCGCGTAGACAACGAATGGCCCTTCCTCCCTTGCCCAGACGGGCAAGAGAAAAGCTCTACGCTTGGAAACCCGGAACTAACGCTAGCGCTTGTCTCGCAGCGATCGAGAAATAGTAGAGCCTTTATGCAGTAAGTATGCCATCTGGATGGAAGTAAGCTGTCTGATGCAAGAAGGAGGACCGATGACTTGAGTCAATAGGGTAAGGAGGCTAACAGACTCACTCAACTGCCAGATGGCAGGCGCACCTTGTTCCTGTCCCAGACTGCAATAGAGTTCCTACCTACTGATCGGACACCGGAACCGGTTGACCTAGTATGTTTCAGGAATTACAACAAGATGCGGCCAGCAGCAGCATGAAGGAGTTTGTTCATATTCGGAGGATATAAATGACATCGTCGAGTAGTGGCAAAGAAGAATGGCAGCAGAACGAACGGAACGGGGAGGAAATCTCGTAACCCGTGAACGTGACACAAACCGACCGTGTCACCCACTCTAACAGACGGAATCCGTTCTAGACACACTGGCCAAACCGCATACAAAGCAATCCCAAAGGAAAAAGAAAAAGCACATCGCCGGCGCTTCTAATCACTCCCCCCGCCAAAACACACCCATGACGCCTTGAGACCGCGGGAAAAGACCAACTACCGCCCGGTATTGTCTGTCCAATATAACAGCATATAGTACAAGCCAAGCCCGGATGACTCCCTCAACACAGTGCCCGACCCAGGGCGCCGAAGAACCACGCAAACGGTTTCGCGAACCAAATGACCCATGTACTCACGAGGACGACGTACCCAGCTGCTCGACCGATTATCATCATGCAGAATCCCAGGGTAACAATGTACAGCGCGGCCTGGCAATGGTCGATCAGCGAGCGGACGAGGTCCTTGCGGGACGGTTTGGGCCAGGCACCGGTGGAGTTGTAGAGGGAGAGGAATGCTAGGAAATTCTTGAGCACGAGGAGGCAATGCTCGATCATCATGAGCATGCTGTTAAAGGCAATGCGGACCAGCATCGCTTTGTTGTCGCGATTCACCATCACTTGGCTGTAGAGTTGCTGGAGCTGTACTGCAGAGTCTATGATGGCGTCTTTGATAAGAGTCCAGATTGGCTGATCGTCGTCGTCGGTTGGATCCTCCGTGCTTTCGGGCCGTTTCGTGCCGCCCTCGGATTGCTTCGCTGGGTCCCCTAGGATATCAGCATTGAAGTCCGTGACATTGAAATGAAATACCCCTTCTTCTCGAGGTGTCTCATAAACCTGCTGTCCGTCTAGTTCAGCCACTTCGAAGCTCAGGAGTTCGCGAGGTGAGAGCCCCTCCTCCGATCCGTCTCGACTGATAGAATTTTGGGGAGAGATTTCGGGGCCAGAGGATGTAGTCCCGATATAGGGCGATACATCTGGAACAGCTGATGAGCTTGCCACCTGGGCCGCATTGTCTTGCACCAATGATTTCTTCAGGTCAGGGGCGGGCTCGAACACGCTTCGTGATACCATGGGCGGTGTGTTTCCACTCCCAGGTGCCAGGCAAGGTGGGTGATTCTGTGGAGGATTACTTCGCGGAAGACTGCTCGGGCCTTCTATTGTAGCCTTTGACGCCCCGGATGTACGGATGAATCCACGTATAGGCCTTGGCTTGTCCGACGTTCGGCGCTCGGGTTCTATGCCCCGAGATTTGATAGTGGGTATCTGTGTTGGTGATGTTGTCTTCGGGCTTACTGGGTTGGGAGAGGTCGGTTTGGAGGATGGTGTGCAAATTGGATTCTGCCTTTCCCACGAGTTTTGCGTCACTCGCCGCAGGCCTGCTGCGGACGAGCCTGCCTGGGACTTTGTCCGTGTGCCTGTGATGATCTCTCCTGCGGCTCGAGATGTGGGTTCCTGTGTGCTCGGAGTCTTTTGAGCATGAGCCCTCAGGTCTGTCATGGTAACCATAGTGCGTGTGATAGTGGGTGTGATAATGAATACATCGTCGGACTTGCGGGGTGGCTTTTGTTCGTGAGACTTTGTCGTCGTGTTTCCCTGAGGTACCCGGTTTTCTTTCAAAGGCGGTTTCGAAACATTTTCTTTCGAAAGATTTTCTGACTTCTGGGGCAGTCGACAATTTGCGTCCTTGCACATCGTCTTTGGCAACTGCTTCGAGCATTGGGCAGGGTTCGAATTCTGTAAAATTGGGTTTCGATCTTGCTGAGGGGGCGCCTTTTCTTGAGCTGCTGCTGTGAGGGCATGTGTCGTGGCTCTTCTTCCCTCTCGGGGTATCTTGGATTTGGGGCCTGGAATATCGATTACCCTGGGGCGCTCGTCCGTGGTCGAAAAAAGCAAAATCTCGTCCGGGTTCTTGTCGTTCGGTCCGTTGATCTCCTTGCATCCTAAAAAAGAGCCGTCGGCATTCGCCGCAAAAGGCGTGTTGGTCGACTGCCCAGGTGACTCTTCCCAAATCGTGCTGAACCGTGGCTTTCCAATCTCATCAGGACTATAATAACGAGGTGGTTCACCAGCGCATTCGTCATCGTTCTTCTCATAAGAAGGTGGATCAGGACTCGGCTCCTGGCCGTCTAAACCAATCAGTTTCTTCTCGCGTTGGTCGGTAGGATTGGGCTTGTCCTCAGGAGTGGTGGTACGGGGGCTTGGAAGCGTCTCAGGATCGAGCATTGTTCCACCCTCCTTGTGAACCCTCTCGATGCTCTGCTGGAATTTGGAAATCTGCTGTGCATTCAAATGCAAAGGATTGGGCTCTCTTGCTGACGGCATGTTCACAACAAACCGATCCTCCCAGTCGGTCACGGAACTTGCAGGTGCTGAAATTGGTGATATCGGATATGACTGGTCGGATGAGTCGGTCGTTACATCTGTTTTCTCGGATGTCGTTGGCTGTGTGGTCTCAGTGGTCGGCAAACTCGGCCCTCGTTCTCCAGTAATTGGACGTTTTCTTTGACCGACGGCTTGAGTAGTCTCAGATCTCCAGAAGCTTGTTCCTGGGGGAGGTCGATTGTCAAGGTGTAGGTTTGGAACATCTTTCCGCAAGCCGACGGGGCGTGTATGCAACTTGTCATCCCGAGGTATACCTCCCGTTAATTTCAACTTGTAGTTAGCAATCTCTTGCCTGGGTGAAGTAGCCAATGACACAATCTTCCGATATGCCTCTTGATAGTATTCCTTGTGCTTCTCTTTACTGCGCAACGGAGCTGGTATTTCCCTCTCAAACCTGTCTCGCACTTTGCGCCAGTATTGATCGCCGCCTTTCTCGGGCTGCTTAGGCGCAGCAAGTGACAACGCCCCCAGAGATCTCTTTGGACGAATAGTTCGATCGCTTTCTTGTTCCTTGGTTTCGATTACAGCAAGTCGCGTTCCAGCAGATTCTTTGGTCTTGTCGACGGGGGATATGGGGAGTGGGAGCTTGGTGGGTTTGATTCTCCGCACGGCGTTGTCTGTCATGGTCTTCGGGTCTTCGGTCGTCGACGGTGTAGATTGTTCGATTCGCCGACCTGAGAGCCCTGTGGCTTGTGCTGGGGGTTTTGCTGCGTCATGGGGTCTTGTGCGCTTGCCACGGGGATTTCGAAAGTGCAGCATGTTATCGCTGTTCGGTAGGTGGAGGGAGTGTTCCATCTTCGACCGCTGCTCAATCAGAGGAACACCAGCAGCTTCAGGCTGCATCAATACACCGACCCATTCCCTCTGAACTGGATTTGATGGCGATATCGTTGATTCGGGAGCTGTGCGAGGACTCGTGTGCGGTAAGGTGTACAGTACGATGTGCTGGACGAAAACGAGGCTCGACGGAGCCAGGCGAACATCATGCGGGAAAGGCTGGGAAACCAGTACTAGACGCGTTCTGCTGAGGAAATGCTAAGGGATAACAGGCATAATGATATGGGTGGAATGTTGGATGGCCAAGGCTCGCCTCACTGAAGAATGTGTGAATACAGAGGCAGGGGTGGGGGGCTGACCAATGCGGAATGCGCAGCTCAGACTTCTGATACCACTTGGCATGGAAGCCGCACGCAGGTCCGAGTTTCAGTATGCTTCCTGCTGGTCGCATTGAGAAGCAATTTGCAGAAACGACGAAAACTCGATAGCCCGGACACCCATCAAGTGATCAAGTGGAGTTCAACGGAGTAGTCATACAACCTTCGCTTCCAAACAAGTCAAAGTGATCTTAACTCAAGAAAAACACGATAAGGCCAAGGAACAAACGGTATTCATAATTGCGGATGATCAAAAAGCATATTGTACAGTGGCTGGTTATCGGCAACTCCATTCCCGAAAATGACTGGAAATCTTCAACGCCGCCTGAGAAGACCTGATCTCAGAAAAAAGGAAAAATAATAAGGACAAATAAAATCAGATGAGCGCACTGAACGCCGTACTTGATGCTTGAAGAATGCAAAGTCACGAGGATGAGCCATGGCGAAAGTTGTTGATATGGTTTGTACAAGAAACACTTTTTGCTACCAACCTGGTCAAGTGAGGGTTGGGCGTATATCGAATGCTTACAACAAGAAATGAGTTGTTTCACGGCGTGCGCCAGGTTGGCTCCGCCTGGGGCCTGGCGTGGCTGGATTTTCTCCCCCGGGCACATTGCTTCGTTTGAGTGGACTGGACTGCCTCTTCACTGCGCTTGTACCACGCTCTTTGTAGAAAAAGTCCCCGTTACTTTGAAGTCGGCGGTCTAGATTCGCCGAGACCGACTTCCTCAGTGGAGAATTGGCGTGAGAATAAACCCCAAGGCTGCCCCCATCGCCTGTAGTGGTTGGTGTTCGTCGGAATTGAGGCTGCCGAATGGATACAACTGGGTTGCGGACAACTGGAGAAGCATCGCGCAAATGACTGGGGGTTTGAAGGGCACTTGAACGATATGTGGGACCACTAGGTGTACCCGCTGCGGATTGCTGTCCTGACGAGAATCCTTCAGGGTCGATATGTTTGATATAGTTAGGGTTTGGACTTGTCTTGAATCCTCGGTTAATGACGAAAGTTGGCGTGAATGTGTCGACCTTGTTGTGCTTGATGTCGGTATCAGACTCAGAGAATTGAGTTCCAACATCCCTCATCAGAGGCTGGGTCCGAGGATGCACATATTTGGTATCATACTCGCGGAGAACCTCTTTATGGACTAGCATGTTGTCCTTCGCCTGCTGCGTGTAAGATGAGGACAGGAATATCATCTGCACTGAAAGCAGAGCTGCCAGGAAAAGAGTGGTCACAATGGTAACGCTGGGGCGAGGATCAGACACATGAGTCGGTAGGAATAACCAATAGACTAGAACATGGCCGGGGCTGAACAGGCAGAACAGGCGAATGCAAAGAGGGAGAGGGTCCCAGACAGCAAGCTCCCAAACATCGCGTTGAGCATCTGGATGCGCTCTCGATTGTGCCGATCCAGACATTGCGTCGGCCAAGTACCGCAAAGGGGACGCAGTGGCAGGCGTTGAGTCGACTCGCACACGGTGCGCCGATGGTGTTGCGGGGGCGCGATCAATCGAGGCTTCGAAGAGACGATAAAGGCGTTTCCGATAAAATGTATAGAAAGCATTAAGGGCGGAGAATAACGTAAGGAAGTGTACAAGAAAAGAGGTCTATCGATGAACAGGTGAGCGCCGCTGTTCAAGTTCGAGCCATATGGGGGGATAGCACGTACCAACCAGCTCAGCCAAGGTGTGTTCTCATCGTCGCCAAACACATCATCTATAGCTTGACTGCCTGTTGTTTGACTGTTGGCTCGGGCCACGAGAAAAGTCAGGTTCAGGAGCACACCGAGCGGCAATGCCCAATCTTTCTCGAACTGATCCCAGTCATGAGTGTCGAATTCCTCGGATAGCCACAATAGAAAGTCTAAAGGGTTCAGGTAGGATGCGATGCGCTCCGTCAACGGGCGGCGGCGCACTAGCCGGGGCATGGCGGGGACGGCAAGGCAGCTAGGTAATGGGGGATATTATTGGAAGTGAGAAGCAAGCTAGCTAGACATATGTCTAGGAGAGAGTAGCTGTAGACGGGAACTTATTGAGGAACCAAGCTCGTGATAAGATGATTGAGTAGAAGCCGCAAGTTTTCCTCCCGGTTGTAAACAACAATGAGGGATAAGTGAGTTAGCGGCCGGCCCCGCTTAGATAAGCAGACACCGGGGCTTAACTTAGTATGACGACGTCCGATGGATTGAACTTATCGGGATCGAGACTCAACTTACGGGGCCAGCTGTGCGTTTGTTTCCGCGGGCCTTACTTGGATCCTTCGCAACGCCAGACAATTCCGGTCGAGCGAGTCCATCTTTCCACATCCTCCTCTCCACGATAACACCATGTCGGCCGCCGCCGTCTCCTACAAGGTAAACCCCCATTACAGCACCCCCGCTTTGTTGCTTGAGCTGGCCCGCATACTGACCTCCAACGGCCCGATAGGAACGGCAGTTCCTTGCTGTCATCGGCGATGAAGAGTAAAGTCCCTACCTCTCATCTAATACTTTCAAGTCACTGCGACTGACCGGGTCCTCAATGTGCAGCTCCGTAACTGGACTTCTCCTCGCGGGTATCGGTGTACGTGTTACCCCTCGAAGTATCCGCCGAACATTGGTAGCATGTGGCCAGCAACAACTGACCCTCCGTTGAAGCACGTCACAGATGGGCCGGACGCGCAACGAAACTTTCTTGTGGTAGA
Source organism: Aspergillus uvarum CBS 121591 (assembly GCF_003184745.1). Classification (NCBI taxonomy): domain Eukaryota; kingdom Fungi; phylum Ascomycota; class Eurotiomycetes; order Eurotiales; family Aspergillaceae; genus Aspergillus; species Aspergillus uvarum. The sequence goes on from NW_020291356.1 coordinate 50,339, forward strand.
CTCGAAGACAGAAACCTCTGCTATCGAAAAAGCATTCCACAGCTTCACGCAGGAGCGACAGGACATCGCCGTCCTGCTCATCAACCAACATGTACGTGATGAACAGTGTGTGTGTGACATTCGCACAACATTCAATAGCGATGCCTGGTCGCTGGAAATCCACAGGTATTGACAACCCATACCCAGATCGCGGAGCGCATCCGCCACGCCGTCGATTCATATGCCGAGGCTTTCCCCGCGGTCCTCGAGATCCCCAGCAAGGATCATCCCTACGACCCCGAGAAGGATAGCGTGTTGAAGCGGGTGCGCCGACTCTTTGGAGAGTAAATCAGGGACAGGAGGGGCAGGAGATTGTCCACTAGGCGCAATCAACACAAGACTGGATTCTCTGCCGACGGTGCTGCATACGCTTCCCTTGCTATCTGTTGCTCCTTTACCTGGTCGCTCCCGCACTATTATGGAGAACGAATGGTCCCAGCGCGGGAGAAAGATACCCATGATATTTGTTCATAGAATTACACCTCACCTGTCAATGTTGCAAGAGCGTAGCTGATATTCGGAACCTGTCTAATGGTATTATTTTTCACATACCAGTCTCCATGCACAGTGTTAACTCTGGATAGGGGGTTTAGCAGTTTGATCTTTGATACACTAGCAGACAAAGTCTGCTCATTTGATCTTGGTACACATGCTATTAGTACTATGGTGACAGGAGGCCCAACGGTGAACGGTCGTGAACAATATGACAGTATGCTAGTCTCTGAGCAAATGCTCCAGAACGCCATAAATAAGAGAACGCAGGCGAGGAGGCCGAGTAGTAATGATCGTGAAGCGTAAAACACTAGCTAATGGAGCACTGGTCAACAACAAGCAGAATAAGTGGACATAATAACCTGACTCAAAACATAAGGAGGTCACAAGACGGATTTAAGCTCGCAAAACAGATGATCATGATCGGCAAAGAAGCCCGTAGACATTTAGCACGATCCACAACTCTTATGCATCATAAGATGAGTGGTGAGCATCTCAAAATATGCTCTTGACATTTAAAAGAGAGAGCCCCTCTTGAACTCAATGTTATGGGCTTCGAGGCAGGTAATCCGCTCATCATCCACAGACATGACATCGGCATGGACCGTGTATTTGCCCTATACAATTGGCGCCGTAGGTCAGTTCCGATTCGTAGCAGTTAGTTTCTCCATGGTTGTGAAACGTACCGGAGGGATCTGACTAGGCAGGTCAACCTGTTTTCTCAGGACCAGATCGCCCTTGTTCAACGGGCATTCGAGATCAACATTGGTAAGTTGATCGCAGAGATCGGCCTTCTGCCTGATCAGAGTAATCAGACCGTATTTGACCTCGAGCAGAACGTAAGCACCCTTCTCGACCGGCTCCTTCAATGTGCCACTGGCCTCGATCGTAAGAGTACGGCCACTGCGAAAGGTTAGCGACGAATATCACGGAGATGACAAGCGGCTATATCGCAGTACGACGTACGGAAGAGGAGGATTCGGGGACAAGTCGACTTTCTTGATTTCGAGAACGTCGCCAGAAGGATTGGCGCAGTATTCTAAGGGATTGTCGCCTTTGACAGGGATTCCATTGGTACTGATTGGAGACTGCGAGTTGAAGAAGTCGATTGACCGAGCGGTAACGGCGAAGGGAGCGACGCTGAGGAGGACTGCGGCGGCAGTAGATAAGAACTTCATGGTTGCAAGACTTGAGGGAATGTGGCGTGTTGTGTCCTGATAAGTGAGCGCGATGTGGGCGCTGTGAACGAAGTGGGCGGGTGAGGATAGTGTATACGCTGTATAGATCTCGAGCAGAGGAGCTTATTGGGAAGCAAAGTGATGCACGGTGAGGAGGCGAAATGGAGGAGACGAAGAGCGGTGTCATGGGACGTACCTGGCTTGGCAGCCGCCGATGACGACGGCTGGGGGAAAACCCACGTGATGGTGCCTGCGCCCTTTCCAGTCCTTACGTACTGTTATTAGAATGAATGCATGGTCGATCTATTTGAATTCAATCCAAATTCTCGAGCTGCTGGTATTTTTGCAATCCTTGATGCTTTCTTCAAGTCTACTGTAGTGAGGACCACTTGCTATGGAATTAAGATACTCAATCTGGGGCTATTGACCCACCACCCATCGCCCCAGAGGGCGCAGCTTATCGTTTACGCATATGCCTTGTACATCAATCTCCGCAATACTAAACTTTCATGATTGACCAACATACAGATAATGACTGCACGCTTGAGCCTTTGAGACTTATGTATTCAATGTATTAATCATAATATAGCTATTTACAGGTTCAAACTCTGCTTTAATGCTCGGAGACGAAGATGCCCGCCATTCCCATGCCCTACAATGAAACCCTCGGTCAGCATTGAGCGGTGATCAGCCACTTGACTTGGGACAAACTTACAGTTCCGACACACATCGAGGTCACTGCGACTCTCTTATTTTGTCGGCGCAGCTCTGAGAGGGCGGTGACGACTTGGCGAGCTCCAGTGCAGCCCAGGGGGTGACCGAAAGCACTAAGATTGATTAGCAGCTGATGCATCGGAGAAAAACCACGAAGACTTACATAGCACCACCTCGAGGATTGACTTTGGCCTCGTCCAAGGCTAGCTTCTGCACACAATACGTGCCCTATGTGGAAAGTTAGTCGTTGATTGTGCTCTTATAGAGTGGAAGCGCCCGTACCATCGATGCGAAAGCCTCGTTGATCTCGAAGATGTCAACCTCCTCCTTGGACAACCCGAACTTGGAAAGGATCTTGGGGATGGCGATGGATGGTCCAATGCCCATGATTCTGGGCTCCAGGCCCGCCACGGTGGCGCCGCAGAACTTGGCCACAATGGGTTGACCGAGTTCTTGGGCGCGGGAACGCTTCATAAGAATCAGACCCGCGGCACCATCGGTAATCTGACTAGCGTTTCCACCCGTGGTAGCGCTGGGCTTCCATTGGGGAAAGGCGGAGCGAATCTTGCCCAGCGACTCCGCAGTCGTGCCATATCGAATACCATCATCGCGATCAACGATGATATCCTTCACCTCACCAGTTTTGGGGTCCTTGATTTGAGTCTTGACGGGGACAATCTCGTCCTCAAACCAGCCTGACTTCTGAGCGTGCTCGGCTTTCTGGTAGCTCTTTGCCGCAAATTGGTCGTGCTGCTCACGGGAGATGTTGAATTGGGCGGCGACGTTCTCGGATGTTTGACCCATGGGCTGTGCATTTTGGGAAGCAATGGGGTGCGAAATGACCTGGGAGGACATCTCAGGCGCGCCTCCGTCAGCATTGGTGCTCATGCTCTCCGCTCCAACCGCAATGCCGACGTCAATGGATCCAGCGATGATCTGGTTGGCAATATTCTGGATGGCCAGCAATCCAGAAGAACAGAAACGGTTGGCAACAGAAGCAGCTGCAGTTACTGGAAATCCTGCAGCCAATACTGCAGAGCGTGCGACATAGGCGGAACCGGGGCACAAGACATTTCCGACACAAACATCTTCAACGAGATTGGGGTCCAGTTTAGATTTTTCGCGGATAGACTAATGAAGGATGCGGTCAGCTGACGGGCAAGTGGTGCAAGCAGACACAGGCAACATACTGTGAGCAACGAGATCAAAAGGTTGTCAAGTGTGGTGTCCTTAAGCCCGCCCTTTCTGGCTTTTGTGAGGGCGGTTCTGGCGGCAAATGTGATCACCTAAGAATCTCAAGTCAGCTCCAGTGTAAACCCCAGATCGCGATAGGTTGTTGTAGTTTCATACAATATCGTCAGGGTTCTGGGACAGAAGCTTCTGCCTGGCAGAGGCAGCTGCCGGGCTGGCAAGCTGGTTTGCGATCGAAGATAACCGTTGCTGAGGGGAAGACATTGTGCTAGTTCTATGTCTTTCTCCTTTCCCGCTGAAGATCAAAGAGATTCTTTGCCAGACTGTTAGAGGTTGCGGTAGATGTATGAAAGCCAGAAGTCAGCGCAAAGAAACAATAGAAAGGTGATTCAGGCACTTATCCCTAGGAGTTGGGATTGTTTTATTAAGCTGGGGCAAACCGCCGCCAGACAAACAGCCGCGGCTCCAGCAACCACAGGGAACGCCAGATGCAGAAAAGCAGCCGAGCCGAGATCGGGTTAGGGAGTGGGAGCGACCAGTCTTGCAATGCCGATCGAGCGGGTCTGCTGTATCGAGTGTATCCACCTTGCCCCCCTCATGAGGTTTTCTCCGCCAACCTTTTACGTACAGGTGTGAGTTGGTCTGTGATACGATCCATGGAAAGGTCGGGTGAGCATCGAGGCAGTTCAGAAAGCCGATACGCATTTCAAGCCGAGGTGTGAGTGGTTCGCTGTAGACGGTGGTAAGATTGGTAAGATTGGTAAGAATGGTAAGAATGGTAAGATGGGTAAGATACGGTAAGTCCCGTCGGCCTCGGCTCAGTCGGTTGTCGGTCCCTCCGCAATCTTGGCTTGTCTCCTCTCCGGATTTCCATTCTTATTAAGAATTCTTCTCTGAGTCCTCCCCGCGCACCCTGTCAGTTGCGGGTCAAGTTTCAAGGGTATCTTGTTAGATACCACGTGCAGCAAAATTGTGCACGGTATTTGTCATGGCAGTTGATGATATTCGAATAGAAGAGGGCGACTTTGGCAACATGCCCTGACCCCGACGGTCCGACGCTGAGCGGACAGTTGATGATCAATCACTAAACCATTCAAGACGATGGAACTGAAGTCTACTCTCTGGCTCATATGCAGAAACTCCCTCCTCGCTGCTGGACGGAATAGAGCCATACTCGCACTGCAGTCAAACAGTCAAATCAATTTAGACTAACATGATTCCATACAAAGCACGACTATCTATCGCTCCGAATCTGCAGCAGACGTGTCCATGGACAAGTGGGGGGAAGTTATCGATAACATCGATAACCTAGCCTGCATGGATGCGACTGGACTTTTAATTACCGCCTCGTTCTGTAACGGTTGCTTCGATAAACTAACTCTGGAATAGTTAGTTACAGTACCGCCGTACAGGCGAACGGCAGTTCCCAGCTGTTTGTCTCCCGACCCCAGATTCCGAACTTTCTAATAGCCCCATTCGTCATTCGGATGCCTTTAACTGTTAACTACCCCGGATCTTGACTTTCTGATGTTGTTTTTCTTAGATAACTGGACTGTTCCGATGCAATTGAGGCCCGTGTCATTGATACATAGCCTCTAAAACCATCCATTGCAGCGGTCACTGTCCGAGTCTCTATCATACACATCCACACACCCCAAACTACCAAGGCTGGGGAAAATAACCGTCATCATGGAGCTCTTCTCGGAGATAAGCACATCTTCTCTTGCTATCGCATCTACCCTCTCTGTCGCGGCAGGTGCATACCTCAATGCCAAATACTCCATTGCCAGTGATATCTCGGCTCTGTACAAAGATAGATCATGGACAAATCGTTTGGGTCAACGCATTGCGCAGCTAGGCGATACGGCCACCATCTACAAGATGCTCGAACGAGTCGTTGAAGTGGAAGGTCATGGCGCAGACGAGGCACTTTGGTTTGAGAACAAGACATGGACATATGCACAATTGAAAAATTGTATGTGAGCCCAACCATTGTCACCGAGGTGCTTCGGTCCAGCTAACCTTATGCGACAGTGGTTGATCGATTCGCCGCTCTTCTTCACGCCAGGAGTATAGGCCCGGGAGACTTCGTGGGCGTCTTCACCACCAATTCCCCGGAGATGGTCGTGACCATCTACGCACTCTCGAAACTCGGGGCTGTTGCTGCTCTCATCAACACAAATCTGCGCGGTAAGGATGCGCGATGAGAACGCTTGATCGAAGCTAGGGCTGATTGAAACCGAGCAGATGACACCTTCACTCACTGTCTCAGTGTCTCCGGCAGCAAGTTCATTGTATCAACACCCGATTTGTCGCAACATGTCTGCTCGGATTTGCCACACCTCGCCTTCAACCTGACATCCTTCGAAGGGGTTTCTTCTGGTACAGCAGAACTTATCACATCAGCAGACTTGCAGCAATTTACTCCAACGGGGTTGCTCGCTGCTAAGAGATCTCCTAGTGACCTGAGCGCACTCATCTACACCTCGGGTACCACGGGCAAGCCCAAAGCTTGCGCTATTCGCAACATGATGGGGCTAATCACATCCAACCCCCAGACGGTCGACATCAACAACCGCTCCAAGTACTATCCTCTGCGGACTTACTCCTCCCTTCCCCTCTTCCATGGAACTGCGTACTTTACTGGTATCTGTTATTCCGTTGGAAATGCCGGTACGCTCTGCCTCCGGCGCAAGTTCTCCGCCTCGCAATTCTGGAAGGACGTGCATGATTCGCGGGCCACACGCATTCTATACATCGGTGAACTCTGTCGGTATCTCCTATCAACACCTCCTTCCCCTTACGACCGCAACCATGCCTGCATAGTCGCCAATGGCAATGGTTTGCGTGGAGAGATCTGGGAGCGTTTCCGCCAACGATTCGGCGTGCCTGAGATCCGCGAATTCTATAGATCCACAGAGGGCGTGGCCAAATTTGATAATTTTGGAGAGGGCGCGTGGGCCGCCGGCAAGGTTGGACATTCGGGCTTCATCAAGCGTGTGATGGAAAACGATACCTATATTGTCAAGTATGACAGGGAGACCGAAATGCCCTACCGTGATCCTAAGACAGGCTTCTGCGTGAAAGCCAGACTTAGCGAAGAAGGAGAGGCGATCGGGCGGGTGAAGAGCCGCGGGCTCCTCACCGAATACCTCCACAACGATGAAGCCACGGAGAAGAAGTTGCTGCGCGATGTGTTCGAGAAAGGGGATCTGTTTCAACGCACCGGCGATCTGGTGGTTCGGGATCATGACGGCTGGGTAAGGTTCCAAGACCGCGTGGGCGACACGTTCCGCTGGAAGGGCGAGAACGTGAGTGCAGGCGAGATTCGAGATCACATCTGCCGGCTTCCGGGCATTCACGATGCCGTGGTATACGGTGTGAAGCTGAGCGCGTATGTCATTGTATTCCCGGGGCGAAGGCCATATCCTCAATCTGAATGTGCTTCCATGCTGACGAGTGGTTCTTACTAGGTATGACGGCCAAGCTGGTGCTGCGGGTATCACACTCGAGGATGCTTCACCTGCCACCGAGACAGAAGTCATGGCCAACCTCTATCCCGAGTTGAAGAAGAGGGGAGTGCCGTCTTATGCCTTCCCTCGGCTAATTCGGCTCACACAGAAGTAAGCTTCCCGCTGTTATTCCAAGTTCATTGAAAGCAGGGAGTAGCCGCTGACATTCTGCCAGGGTGGAAACCGGAGTTACGTTCAAGCAAGCCAAAGGCGCTCTGACCAAGAAGGGATGGGACCCACGGACGGACTGGGACGGTGACAAACTGTACTGGCTGGATGGCACCCAGTACAAGAAGCTCGATGAGAAGAGCTGGTCATCTATAGAAAGTGGACAGGCCAAGCTGTGATGAGTGCGTGGGGCAGGAGGAGGCAGTCAGTTTTCTTTTTCTTCGGGGCTACTCGCGTGGCGTACTGTACAGACCAGACCTCGTACTCAGATGCATAGATGCGATTATATAGTGTAGATAATAGCCGGTCTAGACTCGAACAATATGATTTGACCACATCGATCGCCCAAGATTGGCTGCCATGCACCCATGCAAACGTGAAGACCCCGGGGAGTGGCTGCCTGAAAACGGAAATGTTTGTGCATGAGCGCCCACCAGAATGTAACCACTCGCAATGCGATCGCAACAACTCGCCATCGCCTAGGTTTTCCACTGCATCCATCCTTGTTCTTTGACGAATTCTGCGGGAGGCAAATTTCAACTGAATGGACGAAATATCATTAGTGCCTTCGCATCTGCGCAAACTCTTCTCTTCGATGCTTGTTATGCTCAATTGGTCCGATCCTTCAGCACACCTACAGTCAAGTTGCCTCCCAGCTTGGTCGTTGGCCTCGAGAGGGGGTAAAAAAGCCTAAACAAGACACCACGAATCCACTTAAAATCCTCCGCTGACTTACTCGTTACCCTCGACCGTGCCAATCACCTTATCTGCTCTTATCACGCTTGACGATCTTAGACGCGGGGTTCCAGTCCCTCCAGCCAGTCAGTCGCCCGTATAAATTCCCTACAGAGCGCACTATTCTCTAGCGCATTGAAAAGACAGAAATCTTCGTCCTGCGATTGAAAATCGCAAAAGAAAAAAAAGAAGGGGGAAAAAACCCGCAAATGGCTTCAACAGGTGTTCCCGTTGACGATTCATCGTTGAAGCATGGACTGAAGCCGATTAATGTTGACATCGTCCATGAACTACAAGACAGTCCTACAGACAGCGGCGGCGAACAAGAGCAGCAGCGAGCTCCCGACTCGTTCGACGCTCAGTATCGCACGACAAGATGGGAGATTTGGGCCTATTATGCGTGCGTGGAGTATGATCTCCTGGCGAAATGATTGCTAAACAAATCCTCCGGACCACTTTTTTAGTTACTATATCGGTAACAATGGGTTATCCTTGTTCAGTGAGACTCTCTCTTTCCCCCCACTGGCGCTACAGATGGTATCTGCACGAATTTCGGCAGAAAAACAATCCCCTCGAGTCGTGAGGCTAACAGCGATGCACGATCGCAGACTTTGCCCCCACGGCGTTCCAGAATCTCTTATCGCAAGCCGCAGGCGATCGGGGAACGTTGGATTTCGCCGGCCGCCAGCGGTCGGTTAACAGTATCGTCCTCCTCTGCAACGGCATCTCGTTTGCGATCCAGGTGGTCGTCTTCCTGGCCATCGGCAGTTTCGCCGACTTTGGGAACTGGCGGCCGAACATCCTGATCGTGCTGTCGATCGTCGCGTGGGCGATCGGCTTTGCGTGGCTGGCGGTCCACGAGGCGGACAGGTGGAGCGTCGGCGTGGGGTTGTACATCGTCGGGCTGATCGCGTATCAGACGACGCTCACCTTCTGGACGGCGGCGTTCCCGGGCCTCGCCAGGAACACGGTCGAGATGCGCGATGCGGCGGAGGAATATTCCGCGGGGCGCATCTCGCGGGAGGAGTATGATCATGCGGACTCGATGAAGCGCACCCAGCTGTCCAATGTGGCCTTCTACGTGCAGTCGGTCAGCGAGCTAGTCATTCTCGCCATTATTGTCGGCATCATGTTCGCCTTGCACGTCAATGCGAGCGAAGCGAACAACAACTGGGGGTTGAGCGTTCTGATCGCCTTCGCCAGTGGCGTCTGGCTGCTGGTATCGATACCATGGTTCGTGTTGGAGAAGCGCCGGCCGGGTCAGGATCCGGAGGGGAACAATATCATTGTTGCTGGGTTGAAACAGCTTGTCCGTGCGCTGAAGGATATCTGGACGTTGAAGCAGAGCCTGATTTATCTCGTTGGTATGTTCATTGCACCTTTGAACTCAAGGTGTTTTGCTAAATGCAGTACACTCCTAGGCTACTTCCTCCTCGGCGACTCACTGAACACCACCGTGACCGTTATCTCCACCTTGCAGAACAACATTGTGTCGTACAATTCTCTTGAGCTGACATATGTCTTGCTGGCTGGTATCGCCGCCCAGGTTCGTACTCCCTTATACCGTGCATACATGCTTGGGTCCAGCTGAAGTCTTAACAACATATCCAGGCCGTCGGCATCTATACATTCTGGTATGTCCAGCGACGATTCAACCTGAGCACCAAAACCATGTTCAACATTGTTGCCATCGCCATTATCCTCCTCGACGGCTGGGGCATGATTGGCATCTGGACGCAGAAATTCGGGTTCCACCATCTCTGGGAAATCTGGGTAAGTACATTTCTCCGCCCTGTCGAGGTCGCCCGCCCATGCACTCGCTGACCAAGGTCTACTGGGGATTAGGTATATCAAGTCTACTACGGCTTCCTTGTTTGCCCGTGGTACAGCTACTCCATGATCATGATCTCCGAGGTCACGCCGCGGGGCCACGAGTTCCTTTTCTTCAGTCTGTTCAGCATCATCGGCAAGACCTCCTCCTTCATTGGCCCGTTAGTGTCGAGCGCCATCATCGACGCCTCGCCGACGGGCAACAACTCCACGCCATTCTACTTCCTGTTTGCGTTGAGTCTGGCCAGCTTCGCGGGGCTGGCGTTCTTCCTCGATTTGAAAGAGAGTCAGAGGGAGCAGGAGGAGTTTCTGAGAAAGAAGAGGAAGGAGCCTATGCTTTGAGAATGTAGTTCGATGGCTGTTGACTCGTTGTCTACCTGAAAGGAGACCTTGAAGATGTAAATTAAGTCACACCGAGCAAAGTCACTGACGGCTCAGATCCGAGGATCCATAGATGTAATGCGACTACGAATCTTGCATTGCACACCATTACTTCCATTCAGTAAGAAGGTACTCTGAGTGCCGGAGATACTAAACAGTAGCAACCCTCCAGCAGATTTTAACATGTATCCTGTATGCATGCCTCGCCAAGCGCAGTATACATAGATAGGTTTTGGTACATACCTGCCGGCCTCAGGGCTCGTTTCGGGTGGATTCTGCCACAATAAGCGTAGACGGTGAAGCGGGCGGCGGGGTTCCCCTACGCCGCTCTACGGGTAAGTTGCCGCTTTAGCAGGAGATATTCTGCCACCGCCCAAACTAAACACTCCGCCCGGTCATTTTTTGGAGACTGGTTGTCTGGATTTCCGGAGATTTTGGAGATTCCTCGCTGCGAGGTTGGTTAGTTTCTGCAAGTATAGCGGTCAGGTAGGCGGTAGAAGTCTCTTTTCTGCTGTCGAACTGTTTCCCAGGCCATCATCGCCAGACCGAATGCCTTGTGGTCTGATAAGGTTCTGCCGGGCGGTTTGCTGGGCTGGGCTGGGTTGGGTACTGCCACTCTACCCTGCCCGCTCTCTGGTACCTTGTTTTCTGCCACCGCCTAAATTGAACAGTTTCCCGGATTATTTTTCTGGGAGTGGAATCGAGGAAACGGCGGATTTCCTGCTGCGAGGTTTCGTTAGGTTCTGCCGGTAGGGCGGTGATGAGGGCGGTCTTTTAGGTGATTCTGCCGGTGCTCCATGCTTTATGTAGTAGTAGATCCTACAGGTTATCACTTAGAATTGTGGATCAGACTGCCACTTAGGGCTTAAGGGTTTTTTGGGCATGTCCAAAGCTCAAAATGGCTAATACGCTGATTTTGCTTCTCAAGTCATTCTATGTATATGACTTATAGATAATTGGTTAGCCGGTCTGTCGAACTCGTAGCTATTATTCGGAAGCACTGCCGGTCTCGTGCTGAATACTTGTGGAAAACTCGGATATCGTCGAACACGCCGTGTTGGGAAGTATAGATTGTCGAACCAAGTATTATCGATAACGGATGGCCTGCTATATGATAAGTGGTTTGCCAGCTCCACGTATCGAAGAATCTGATAATACTCATGCATATTCCCGTGTTCCCCTCACGGCAAGGGAGACGATGTCTAGTTCCAGTCTTCCCCGCTGCAAGCTGTCGGCGATCCGGTCCAATACCATAAGTTGTACCCAGAGATATCAGGTTCCTTATCTTCTCTCGAGGGCACTAAATATGCGCTATAATTATCAGTTGAACAGGCGCTCTAGCTATCGTCCACTTCCATAGTTCCATCACAATTCAAGCATCCCCGACACCTTCCCCACTAATCCCTTCCACCATGGCCACTCCATTCCCAGCGGGAAATAGCATGTCCTCATTCTGGCGGTCGGAGCCCGATCCCTTGGACAATCATTGTTCCACTAAGACTCTACCGGAAACCTGCGACATCGCCATCATCGGAGCAGGCTACGCCGGCGCATCGACTGCTTACCATTGTTTGGAGCGTGCGACTGCTGGCGGAAAGAAGCAGCCGTCCATCGTCATCCTTGAGGCACGACAGGCTTGCTCGGGGGCTACCGGACGCAACGGTACGACGCTTCACTCATGGAGTAGTTTTGCATCATGAGCTTTCGCTAATTCGTGGGGTGGCCGTCTGCCCGCGGTTTGCACGTAGGTGGCCATCTCAAGCCCGATGTCTACAGCCGAGTCGGCAACCTGGCCAATGAGTACGGAGTCGAGGCGGCGGCCGAAGTGGCCGCATTCGAGATGGAACATGTCTCTGCAGTGCAGGCCTTGGTGGAAAGGGAGAAGATCGATTGCGATATGGAGGTGAACCGCGTCTGCGATGTGCACTTTGACCCAGCCCAGCTCGCCAAGGTCAAGGCGGGTTTTGATTCGCTGGTGGCGAAGGGGGTGAAGACTGTCGAAGATGTGAGCTTTACCGGGCTCGATGCTGCTGAAGCTGTGAGTTTTCGCAATCCTATGTCCCGTATGTATGCGCATGCTTAGATCCGTCGACTTTGGCAGGTATCGGGTGTCAAAGGGGCTCGGGGGTGCTTCAGCCAGCGCACCGGGCGCCTCTGGCCGTACAAGCTTATCATGCACCTTCTTAGGCTCGCCATTGCCGCCGGGGTGAATCTGCAGACAAACACCCCGGTACGGCAGATCTCCGATGACCGGGATGCTGATGGACGATGGACGCTCACCACTGACCGCGGCTCGATTCGCACCAAGACAGTCATCTTCGCCACCAATGCATACACCGCTGCCCTCGCACCGCAGTACAGGGACAAGATCGTCCCCGTGCGGGGATTCTGCAGTCGCATCGTGGTTCCGAACCCGCCTGCCGTGCCCATGGACCGCTCGTATACTCTGCGCTTCAACGCCTGGGACTACGACTACTTGATCCCGCGTCCTGACGGTAGTATCATCGTGGGCGGTGCGAAGTCCACCTTCTACAAACAGGACATTCTCAGTTGGTACCACAACACTGACGATGGCCGGGTGGTTGACGCCGCGGCGCGGTACTTTGACAACTACATGCAGCGGACTTTCCACGGCTGGGAGAATACGGGGGCATATACGGACCGTGTATGGTCAGGAGGTAAGCCCTTGTTGGTCGGCTTGTTGCGTCTTGAGGCCGTCCGGCTAATGTTTGAGTAGTGATGGGTTATAGCAGTGATGCTCTACCGCATGTTGGGCATGTGCCAGGTAAACCGGGTCAGCTTGTAATCGCTGGCTATAGTGGTCATGGTATGCCGCAGATTTTCTTGTCGGCGCGAGGTATCGCACGGCTGGTTGTGGATGGGGCAGCTTATGAGGAAAGTGGAGTTCCACGGCTGTTCAAGACAACTCCAGAACGGTTGGCGAGTGGTCGGAATGATATCCTGGCGTATGTGAAGAGTTCGGAGGTGGAAAGTAAGCTCTAGCTTATGGTAATGCTAAATGAATCATAGAAAAGCCATGAGGCAGCTAGGATGCAAGAATAGAATGACTATCCAGCTGTCATGTCGGGTGAAAAGAGGTTGGAGTCGAGATGCGGAGTAAACAAACCAGGGACAGCCGCTGCGGAGAAGGCCTTCACCGCCTTTGATCTCCGCGCCGAGATTGGAGTCGACTCTTTCTCCTTTCCGTTTCCTCTCTTCCCTCAGTCCTCATAACATATTGCATTCATATAAACAATGATTTAATGATCAAATACAAATGATACGATGCCCATCTGCATCGAGTGCTCATATCCAGTCTCTCATCTGTACAGCACCTACAGCCGTGCTGATGACCGATCGTTGGGTAAAGGAGTACGCTTGACTCAATGTCCGCGCTGCCAGCGCTTCGCCGACAAGTATGTCGAATACGACTTTGTCGTCCTCTTCATTGATCTTGTCCTGATCAAACCACAGGTACGGACCCTTGCTGTGCAAAGTCGACCCAAAGCTAATTGTACCAGGTCTATCGCCATCTGCTTTTCAATCGATTAGGAGGAGGCTATGACAACCAATTCGATGTAAGACCACCCACACTATCAACAATCTCGTAACTCGTTCATTGACGTCCTCAGCGCTCCATCATCCGTCTTGGGATTCTCTTGCTCCTATTCGATGTCTACCTCACCTGGGCCCGCATCGAGAAATCACCCTCCATCGTCGATACATTCCTTTGGCGCGCCCCCGTCATCGTCCAATACCTCTTCTTCCTCAGTCTAAACGCGCTTGCGACTCTTGCTCATCATCTCACCATCCGTCTCCTTGCTTCGATTCTCGCCCCAACGCCCCGGGGTCACGTCGCGAAGAGCAATACAACAAACAACACAGGGACAGAGACCTCCCATTCCTGGACCCCAGTGCTACCGTCCTTCCCGGCCTCCCAACTCTCCCCGACTGCCACACCCACTGCATCGATTCTCAGCCCACCTAAGCTCGTCCCGCAGGGCTCATCTTCATCTCTCCACGATGTTGCAACAACAGCATCCACTGGCGCTATCACAACAGGCAGCGAGTCCCAGACCCAAACCCCAACCGCCCACTCCCCTCCGCCGCCGCCGCCGCCGCTCCGCCGCTCCTCCACCGCCCCCATCCAAAACATGGCCATGAACATCCCCATGGGAATGAATATCAGGCCGTTGCCCCCACCCTCCCCTGCAAGCCCCACCGCCATCAGCACCGCCCTCCTTGTCAGCAGCTGCGCGAAGCTGTTTCCCATCCTCCTCGTGATCTGGGGCCCGGACGGCAGCGGCAATGCTTTCACGAACACCACGACCACCGCTTCGCACTCTACCATCGACCTAATCGGCAGCAGTGCCAATACCGTCTCACCCACAGCCCTCGACAGCATCCTCACACCGATCGCAACAATCACCGCCGCCATCACAACAGCCACGCAAACCCCCTCCACATCATCGTTATCGTCGTCATCGTCATCACTCTCCTCCTCCCTCCTGGACAGTGTCATCCGCGCACTGCCAGAGTCCGTTTCCACCGGCTATCTCGCCGAGTTCTTCGAGCTCATGGGCTCGCTGCTGTCTCTGGGTGCGGCGGACTCGCATCTTGTGCTACTGAGTAACATCGAGGCACTGTATATCCTGCTTGGATGCGGGTATCTACGGGCCGTGGCGTTGGCGGTGACAGGGTTGGTGGCGCGGTGGTCAGTCCAGAGGGCGATCTTGGGGTTGGTGGGAGTCATTTAATATAGGCTTATGGGAAGCATCAACAGATCTATGCTTGTCCTTGGGTCCTCCGTCCCCGCTGCGGTATACGCAGCATATACAGTACATAATACCCCCTCTCCCAAGGAAAGAAGAATGTAGGATACAATCATGATGCAGTTCGCAAATCCGCATAAGTCAAAACAAACTTCAACGGTGCCATCAAAAAAGAAACTTTAAACTATACAAAGGTTCGAGAAACATGAGAAAAGCCCTTGTAAAATTGACTGGGGTATAATCCCATTCAAACCTCCCCGCCACCAAGCCACGACGAGCCCAGGGCCCCCTCCATAGCATATCACCACGCCTCTAGTCACCCTGCCAATCCACCACGACACATCATACAAAGTTCACACATCCCCGCTCCCCCAACCTGATTCGCAAGAGAAAAGAGGAATCTACTCGGGCACGCGATCAGGCCGAATATCCGACCGCTTAGGCGTGATAAGCGGATGCCACTGCGCGAGGAACGTGATCGCTAGACACAACAGAAAAAGAGTATCGCGTCAGTTTTTGCTTTTGGGCAGTAGACCTGGGGGAATGGGGGAATGGGGGAAAGACATACCCCACATCAGATAACAGCATACGAATGACAGGATCAGGGTACTTCTGAACACACTGTTTCGGTCATATTAGTGTTAGGTTTGATTTTGGTCTTAGCCGCCGATAGATTGCCATTCTCTCTTCTCTCTTTTGGTGGTAAGAAAGAGGGCGAGAGGGGGGTGGGGGGGGGGAGGTGCGATGAACATACGTCTGATTCTCGCCCTTCGGGCTGAAGATCCACGCCAATACGGAGGCGATGACGACGACGATGAGGCCGATGATGATGCTCCATCTGTATTTTTTTTTGGCAAGAATGGTTAGTGGGTGGTTTGGTGGTTCGGTTGAGGGGATATTGGGGGACGTGGATGGAAGGGGAGTCAGGCTTGCTTGCTGCCGAGGGCTTCCAAGTACAAGCTTGTGACTGTTGGGGGAAGATGCCCGAGGGGCGGCGGGTAACTCACCCGTTCGCCATCTTGACTATAATCGCTTCGGATGTGAGATGTCTTCCGGGGGGTCGATGAAAGGGTCTATGGCGAGGCTGTTCAGCACCAGGTCCCGAGTGATGAATGCGTTTGTGGTGGATGGATGTACAATTGTTGTACCGTACAGCGTAGGGCCAGCCTATCTGTGTGCTTTTCTCTGTTGTCTCGAGGTGGGTATTCGGAGATGAGTTGAAACCGGGTGAGAGAGGCTGGCGAGTGGTTGGGCTGGGATTGTATGTTGCGCTGTCGGTGTGGAGTGCTGTTGGTTACTTTGATTGTTCGAGGGGTATGGATCGCTGTTGCGAGGGCGGGAGTCTTGTGTACGCTTGGAAGGTAAGAGTGGTTTGGAAGGCCAAGTCGGAAATGGAGATGCAAACAATCGAGAGATTTGAGAGGCGAAGGACAGCGAGAAAGGGCTGTCGTCGCAGGCAGGGACCGACAAACTGACAGATAGGATGATGATGGTTATCGACAGAGAGGTGAGTTATCGGCGGAGCGCTTCCGACGCCAGCTGCCAGCTGCCGGCTCACACCGCCCTACTGGCCCGCTGTGGAGGCCTGGGGCAGACATCGTTGGCCTAAAACAACATATATTACAGCTCAAACTACAGTCACAATACAAAGTGTAGTCAATCTGATCGATGTAACCACCTATCAAGGGATATAGAACACTGTCACAAAGGCAAACAGGGGCTGAATTAACAAGGGCTGCGAGTCCAACAAAAGTAAACGATGAGACAAGGAAATTTACAGTTTGAGCTGCATTTCAAGCTCCCTCGCGGCTCTTACGGTAGCTAGCCTGTGTTGAGATGCGCGTCAGTCAAGCACCAAGATCATCCTGAGTTCGTGCACTCACCTCTTGCTCAACCTGCAAGCCGTCCACGACAGGAGCCAACTCGCTGAGTATCTCATAGGCCCGCTTGTGGAACTCGAGCTGCGCTGCGATCAAATCGGCCAGGTTGCGGAGAGGCTCGGGGGTGTCGAGAACCTGTTACATAGTCAGCCATCACCCGTCAAAATCACTGCCATATAAACATACATTCTTCATCACGCTCACGGCTTCCTCGGTCTGTCCGACGAACTCGTCCTCCGCCTGCTCAATCTCGGCGCGAGCCTCCTCGCTCAGACTGTCCCAGTCGCCCTTGACCTGAGCCTTCTTGGCCGCCTTGATCGAGTCCAGCATGAGGCGAGCGTTCTCGACGTTCTTGCGCGCCTTCGCCGCGAACATCAGGTTCGTGTTCAGCGTGGTATTCCACCCAGCCAGGAAGCGCGACTGGATCTGAGCATCCTGGGCCAGGCGGGCCTCGCCCACTTTCTCCTCGGCCAGCGCGTACTTCTCCAGGGCGGTGGCCAGGGGGTCCTCGCCGTGAGCGGATTGCGCCAGGGTCTGGGATCCGGCCAGCGAGGCGCGAGCGATGGCGTGGTTGAAGGTCTTGGGCTGGGGCTTGGCCGAGGGAGGGGCGATCAGGGCCGCCTGGGCCTCGGCGGGCGACGAGGCTTGGGAAAGAAGCGAGACCTTCTCGTTGATCGTGCGGCCGAGGTCGTTGAAGGATTCACGGATGTTGGGAGGGTAGTCGTAGGCTTCGTTGGAGTATTGGGAGCTGGATGGTCGGGACGTGAGCACGTGAGATCTCCAGGTCGAGGAACAGATGGATGTCCTTACGTGACCTGAAGGAGCTTCTGGTGGACGATCTTCAGCGCATCCACGCGCTTCTCCAATTCAATGTACTCATCGGGAAGCTGAGTCCGGTCTTCTGCCTGGCCGAGTTGCTCGCGGATCATCTGCTGAGTGCGCTGAGCAAAGGGAGAGAAGCTCGCGCTGAATATCCCATTGAAGCGAATTATTAGCGTGAATGTCCCATCGATAATGGCAATTAAAGCTCGTGCTGCAGCCGCTGAGGAAGAGGCTGGATACGGAATCCACTACCAACGCCTGGCACAAGCCACACTGAGGAGGTGGACGGTTGGCCACGGGTTATCTCACCTAAGGTTCTTTCCGAATGCTGAGAACTTGTCCATGGTGAAAGTCGGTACGATGCTGCTGTTAGATCTTCAGTAGACCCGGTGCAGGGGATTTTGTAAAGGAGTAAGATGGCCTATCTGTGGCTTGCAGAGTTGTTTTGAGATGATCGCAAGCGTCGAGGCCACTTTCCGTCGGTCTGACACCGCCTGGCCCCGCCACGGTTTCATGCCGGCAATTACGCTTCTGGAATAGTTCAAGTTCCCGCTTGACCTGACCTGACAAAGAACAATCAATCCATGGGCGATGAGTTGGCAGCAGGCGGTGGGATAATTGCTTGCAGTAGCACACTAGGTGGCTGGAATAGATCATGCAGAGTCAGGTCTTTGACTACTAAAAGGCACTTGTTGATTGTTCATGAGTCATGAGTATTGGTTTATAATCATCGTTGCTCGCATAGTCATCATTATCTTCGCCAAATGATCGTCAAACCGGGCTAGTCACATAATATAGAAAGAAACACAGTCAAGCTGTTATAGTACATGATAAGAAAGCAAAGGGGAGAACAGCATGGGAGAAGAAGATCACAGTCATAATAAGAAACACCGAAAGGGTAATCGATAAGTCGTAAGTCAGTGTCAAAAGAGCAAGAAACTTGGATTTCGCCGCAACTCAACCAGATTACGTCAATGTCGCCATCATCGCACGCATCATACGAGAACTGGGACCTGAAAAAAGCATTAGCATCCAAATTGGTGATTGGACCGACATATGTTCCGTACCTCTGCGCTCTCTCTTCACTTCATGAATCTCCTCCGCAACCCCATCCCCAATGATCTCCGTGTCTCGGACATATTCTCCGCTGCCACGTCGCTCAAGCGCATATTCCCGCAGATCTTCGTCACTGTCGCGGGGCCGCACCACAACTGCCAGGGGCCCAGCGTGAATCTTGCTAGGCTGCTCCTCGTAACGCTCATATCTGCGTACTGGCGACGATCGACGACGGGGTCGTCCATGGACCGAAATGTCTCGGGTGCGGGATACAGTCCTGGTCACTTTCTTTTCCAGAAGCTCACCATGGGGGTGGTGGTAATGGTGGTGGCGCGAATGCGATCGATGGCGCGACGGCGACGCCTCGATGATAAGAGTGTCATGGCTGGTCCTAGGGGTATAGGCCTCCATGGGAACTCGCTCCACAGTTCTGTCTCGACGGCGGGCACGAACTGGGGACGGCGAGCTGGTGTGGATAACGCGTGCTTTAAAACCATGCAGTTAGTCCCTGCTGCCTGCGGACTCGGGGTGGAAGGGTGACTTACTCTCGGTCAGGCGCTTGATCTCGCGACTTCTCCCAATGACCTCATCAATTTGTTCTTTGGACAGAGCCAGCTGAATGACAACCATTTTACCCTAAGACCATAGATGTCAGCTTATCGATCGGAAAATAGACTCTAGGCGTTCTTCTTTGTCAAAAGTGTGAAGGGCATGTATACACACCTCTTCCTCATACGGGTAGCCAAGCTCGCGGATCGCAGTGGTATGAACCATCTTGCGGGGCATGCGAGTCTTGCCTTTCCGAGGATACGGTTTTTCCACATCGATTTCTTCAACTCGTCTCTCACGAAAACGACTTGCTGAGCGACGGGGACGTCCCACGCTCCGTTCGCGAAAGCCCCGGTACTCTTCCTCTCCATAGTCCCCTTCTGCAATGCTGATTTCCTCGTAGTAGTCTGGTTCGCGGGTTCGATGGTAAGATCCACGGCGGGGTGGCGGGCTTGGAGATAGTCTGGGAGGTCGGTCACTGTAGTAATATTCGTCTAACTTGCGCGTGGGGATCCGATCAAATGTGTCCAGGGAGGATTGTCGCCGAAGAAGTCGAGGTCGAGGCAGAGGGCTCTCCGCACGACGGCGATCGTAGGCAACCAGGGGACCAGACGGGTGGATCAGATGATCGTCCTGGTACACAATGTCGGGGCGACGAGCAGGGGGACCGTAGCGGTCTTGTTCTTGGAGGCGGTATTCGAAACGTTCATCCTCTTCGAATCGGCGGGGGCGATCAAGCACCGAGGGGGCGCGCGAACGGTGACGGTGGTGACGCTCCCGTCGCTCATGCGGGTAGCGGTCATCGTCAAGAGCCCCCGTGGAGCGACGGTAGTCGCCGTAGCGAGACATGTGTGATAGGGCGATGTGGTGGAGGAGAGGATGACTTGAAGGGACCGAAGGCAGATAAGGGTGACTGACTGTTGTGACTCGGGATGGAGTACGAAGTATGGATGAATGAGATGGAAGGATGATTAGATTCAACCGTGGGTGACGACAGCGGCTGACTTTTGGCGGGCCGCAGTTTAAATCAGATGGCGGGGCAGGGTTGATAATCGATCGAGTCGATAAGGCAGTTTTCGGAAGTATGAGTATGGAAAGTGCTCTATGTCATAGAATGCAACAATGGAATAATTGCCAGCAGTGGCGAGAATCGAAGGACTCTTATATATTCTCTGGTAAATGTCCACTGTGAAGGGAAAAGAGGGAATCGAGAATAGATTGAAGAAAATTGGTGGGAAAGAAAAGACAGAATTGAGAAAAGGAAATCGAAATACTGTACATACACAGTTACAGACATAGGACTAGGTGTAGTGACGTCCGGTGGAGAAGATTACCCTTGCGTAATGGTATGGTAAATCTAGCGATCCGCACCCCTCGCCCTGCGATATCCCGGCAGGATCCACGTGTAAGCGTCTCGTTAGAGTCGTTACTGAGTACGGAGTAACGGTGGACGGATTGCTTCAGCTGGATTGCTCGCCTTCCCCGTGCGGTAACCGCGTGTGCTTTTGATGGCCACTCACTCACTCCCTCACTCCCTCAGCTGTGTTGAAACTCCTCCGGCCTGTCCATTCCTGGTCTCCCACCCTGCAACTCATCCTCCACCCAGCCGCCTCGCCCTCGAGTCTGGTCCTCCCCATCAATCTTCACGCAAATCGCAAATCTCGAGGCGTAAGCAGTGCAGCGCATTGCTTCCGTCCAGCTGTCCGCCCATCAGTACATCATGCATCAAGCCCTTCGTGGTTGGGTGTAAAGCCCGCCCACTTCCAACCAGAGGCGGCTAGTCAGTGACTCCAGTACAGTAGTTACTGCTGATTACGAACTAGTCGATAGATCCCAGGTCCAGAGGTTTTTTTGCCGTGGTCTACAGCGAACTAGGTCGATCCGAGACAAGGGTCTCGACGCTCCTGGTTTCAACCCAAGAATTCCAGCCAGACAAGCATCACTCCGATACGGCAATGCTTCCTCACAGGACGCGGTTACTGAAGCTCAGTGACCACCAACCACCAATCTAGCCGTTACACAGTGGTAGCCTTGCAAAGACCACGTGCCTACGACAGGGGCGGAGGAACTGTTGTATGTATGACATCTCACGTCGATTCAGCCGCCTTCCCAGAGACTGTTCGGTGCAACATTGCCGTCTGTTTTCCGAGGCACCAGGAGCAATTTCATTCCATCGGTCGGGCCTCAGGTTGTTCTCTTTGCAGTCGTGAGCGGGGGACCTTACCAATTGGCTGACTCGAATGGGCCCGTCTGCCTTTAATGTGCATGAGACTGGCCATGATCAACAATACCTTTGACTATAAACATCGAGTACTCAAAACAAGTCGAAGAGTGGCCTGACCTTGGAAGTCAATCTGGACGCCTCTACTCTGTGTTTTCATCGCACACCGATACTGTTGCTCTACCAATCAAATTTCCTGGGACCTCCAGACTCACTTGGTTATCCACATAGACAAACCCAGTACTGCCGTGGTTTCGTTGGCGTTGCCATATTGTTTACTTTCGCCGATCCACAGCGGGTCAGAAAATGGTCGAGACCGGGGCGACTGGGCAACACAAATAGATCCTCCAGGCTTACGACAGTGCTTGGGTAGACACCAGTGATAGTGGAGTGGGATAGAGGCATCCTCGAATTGTAGCCTCGGCCGGGCAGCGGGGGAGTAAGAAAGGGCTATCTTCTGACTCAAAACACGGCCTCGACACTGGACCCGGAAGATTAGGTTACAATTAGGGACATGACATGAGATGAGCTCAACTTCGCAGCTCAAAAAGGGTAAAGAGGATGCAGGCATTGACGGAATTGGTATGCCGCTCTAAATTTGCCGTGTCGTCTTTGACCCCTCCGGATGTCTGCAGACTCGACGTTAAACTACAATCTCATCCAGGCGCATGAGCCATGAAGAAAAAACAATGGACAGTCCAGCGGAGTCGTACACCCACTCACCCCATCCCAGCCTGTGGCTTTTCTGCACTAATGCCGAGCCAACAAGAACGGAGCCGAAGCTAAGGCACTGCCAACTGTTGTTCTGCGCCAAGTCTCCGTATAGGCATCTCTGCACGATCCAGTCTCCGTCCCTGCGCGCAACAGCTCGGATTATTTTCTCAGCCAGGTCTGGCCCTACTGCTTGGTAGATCCGATCAGGCAGGAGATCAATCTGCGATTAGGACTTGCTATGCCAATTTCCGCGATTGGGAGCGAGTCGATTGTTGTGATTGATTCACAACGCAGATAACATAAGCTTAAAGGTGCTTGGTAACCAAGCACCTGGCATAAGTCCTCGATCGCTCTACCCCATGTCTGACTCTGATTCGATCCAAGTAGCGGTTGAAGACTTCCTCAAAAGTCGCTCATTGTAACCGAAGAACACCTAAGCGATGACCTCGCTATTCCTTGACTACAGCTCACATTCTTCCTTGCAGACGGACAAAGAACATCCTTATTCTGACCGTGCATGCGAGATCTCCAACAATGATATCTCCTGATTGTCGATCGGAATCAAACAAAGGATGTGGCTATATCAATAGGTCAGTTCTCAA
Organism: Aspergillus uvarum CBS 121591; assembly: GCF_003184745.1. Lineage (NCBI taxonomy): Eukaryota > Fungi > Ascomycota > Eurotiomycetes > Eurotiales > Aspergillaceae > Aspergillus > Aspergillus uvarum. The sequence goes on from NW_020291356.1 coordinate 73,195, forward strand.
CTCTCATCATTGTACTAGTCATGCTGATGATGATCCAAGCTCCAGGGATTAAATGCATGACACAAAACCTCGGGCCACAACAACAACATAAGCTACAATTATCCCACACCTGCAGCAATATCTCCTGTTTCGGGATTGTACTTGTCTTCTTACATGGCAACAGCGACAGCATCAATCGGCAGATATAAAAATACTCGGAGCGCACCAGCCACATAAGCCGACAACAAAGATTCGAAGACCTGGCCACCAAACCCAGACAGTCTAGATTCGAAAGAGGCCTCGAGTTGCCAACTATGTCGAGGCCTCACAACCCCAGCCCAGTTTACAATCCAGGCCAGGTAATCGGTGGCGCAGAAACCACCGCGATCGTTTCTAGATCCCGGTTGCCAGCGATCAGCGGCAAATCAGGTTATATGTGCATGCATATATCTACAGCGTATGCAAGCTGTGCGTCCGGCAACCCACCCGAGGAATCAGATTTCGCCAGCTGGTTCCGGGACCGATTTATTAGGTCCAGACATCAAAAGAGGAGGCGGGAAAACAGGCAAGGATTTGTAGCGGTGGTGTGGAAGCACGCTGTATAGGCCACTCAGCCCTATAGGTGCGAGGGAATCCTTGCTGGGGTGAGTGATGAAGTCGTATGGAATGGCAAAGCTTGGATGAGACACGTAAAGCAGGAACGGAGAGCTCGACGGTCCGCGATCCATTTCTTGTAGACGCGATATCAGCTTCCACGTCGCCCCTTCGTAACATTGATATCGGTGAGATGCGCAATGTCACAGACTGTGACTGGACCAGGCTTCCCTATACTAAGCTTTACCCAGACCTCCGTGAGCTCGGTTCGATGTTAGTGCTTACGCGAGAACGAGGACGGTGTTAGCTTGCTCTGAACTCATTAATTAGGGGCAATAAGATAGTCCTGTCAGCCCTGTCCCATTTGTGATTTGCTACCAGCTAGTCTAGTAATCAAGTAGTATCTTGGAGAAAAGACAGACCATCCCATTCTACTGGATCACAGTAGGACCGCACGTCTCCATCCTCAACGACAATAGCGTATAAAATGATCAGACATAGAGCCTTAGCTTTAGTACAAGCTCAAGCGATTGATCAATCAATCCCGCCACAAATAGCCTCCTCTCCATAGCTGACAGCCCACCCCCAAGACCGCGTATTCATTAAATCCATTCTCCCCTCCTCCAAATCCCCCCCTGTCTACATACTCTACCGGACATCCACCCACCTTTCTCTCTCTCACCACCGCAACAACCGCCCAACCCCCCATCCTTTACCTCAAGGACAACCAAAAATGCCCACCCCCACAATCCTCCTCATCCCCGGCTTCTGGGAAGGTCCCACTGTCTACACCGAGCTGGCCACCCTCCTCACGGCCGCCGGCTACCCCGTGGAGACCACCGCCCTCCCCAGCACCGGCACCCTCTCGCCGGGCAACCCGACCATGAAAGACGACATCGCCGCCCTCCGCGCCGCCATTTCTCGGCTCGTCGCCCGCGGCGACTCCGTGGTGCTCGTCCTGCACTCAGCCGGCGGGTTCCTGGGCAGCGAAGCCATGCAAGGCCTTGCTCGCGGCGACGGCGAAGGCGGCGACGGCGGCGTCATCGGGATCGTGTTTCTGGCGGCCGCGGTGTTCCCCGAAGGGTTTGAGCATGCGCCGGTGCCGTTTGCTTTTGTGGAGGTTTGTCTTTCTGTTCCCTCTCCCTGCTCCTGTGCCAAAGTCAGCATATCAAGGGGAAGAAAGGGGTTGCGCAAGAGGTTCTAGGGGGGCAGGTTTCATCCAGTGCTAATTTGAACGAATGCCAGGGCGGCGCATCGTACTGTGCGAACCCCGAGAAGCTGCTCTTCGGGGATCTGTCGGAGGAGGCGCAGAGGACGTGGGTGGCAGTGCTCAGGGCCCAGCCGGCGCGGGGGTGGGATGGCACGGTCGAGTATGCCGGGTGGCGGGATGTGCCCAGTGTGTATCTGGTTTGTGAGGGGGATCGGGCTTTGCCCGTGGGGTTGCAGGAACAGTTGGCGGCCACGGCGGGGAGTCGGGTTGAGCGGTGCAGTGCGGGCCATGTGCCGCAGGTTGGCCAGCCGGAGAGGGTGGCTGAGGTGGTTTTGGGGGCGGTTGCGGAGTTTACGAGGTCGTGAGTTGGGGGGGATCGCTGCTATGGGTGTTATATAATACATAGTATATGGGGTAGGCCTGGCGTCTGCGGATGATGCTGCCAGGTGACGCTGACGATCTCGTGCAAATACCTTATGGCTTCCTCGCCAGGATCTAAAAGTGTCCTATTCGTTATCAATAGGGTCGATGCAACCAAGTGATATATAGATCATTAGACAAGTCATTGTTCTTTTCTATGGGTTGACCCAACAGAGATCCCTCCAAAGACTAAGGTACCATTGCCGACATACACATTGACCTCATTGAGATTCCCATGCATTATCCTCTCCCTCATTGGTTCCCGCCAAGTTGCGCAACAGCCCGGCCCATCTCCTCGTCGTTGTAGATGCGGAATCCCTTCTCCTTGGTCACGCTGGCGAGCTGGACATTCTTCGCGTCCAGCTTCTCCTCCATGACCTGCTTCAACGTCTTCAGGACCAGAGTCTCTGCCTCCGCCAACGTCAAGGAGCGGTGGTATTCGTTCTGCAGCTCCGCCTGCGCTCCCTCGCTGCCGGAGCCAATCGCCTTGGCATCGTATCTATAGAATGTACCCGACGGCTCGGCGTGGTATCTAATGAAGACAGAGATTAGTAAGCCAGACACACGCTACAGCAGCCGGCTGTTTTTCAGCGCCGCAAAGAGACAAGATCCCCTATCTCCATCATCACGTACAGTTGAGGTCCATCCTCATCGATACCGGCGAGCAACAGAGCGACACCGAAGGGTCGGCTCATCACGCTCTCCTCGTCATCTCCCGTCTCTCCGAACCGCAGCGCCAGGTCGCAGATCGCCTGGGTACAGCTCTCGACTCTGAGGGGTTCCGCGTAGTGGAAGGCGTGGTTCTGGCATTCGACGCGGGCATGCTCGATCAGGGACCGGGCATCTGCCTGCAGGCCGGACATGGCGCAGCCAATGTGCTGGTCGACTTCGACAATCTTCTCAACGGAGGAAGCCTCAAGGAGGCTGGAGGTGACGCGCTTCTCCACGCCCAGAATGACACCTTCCGAGGTCGCTACCTGGTTCTGTTGTTAGACGGGTCCATTCCACCACACATGACTAGTTCAGGGAACCGCATGAAGAGACACGCTCGTATCGCTGGGAGGCATTGACAGGTCGGGGCTGTCGCAGGAGGGATGGCTGAACGTACACCGATCGCAGTAGAGCCCAATTTGATAGCTTCAAGAGAGTATTCGACCTGGAAGAGACGCCCCTCCGGAGAGAAGGTGCTGCGAGGGTGACGGGGTTAGGAATCCGAAACAGATCCAGCAGACTCAAAAGGGAGGTGGCAGGGCTCGTACTTGATTCCACGGTCTGCGATGAGAAGCTGTTAGATGACCGCATCTTAGAGGAGGGTCTGACGGAGCTTACCATATTCCGATCGGGCGATGAACATGTTGGCTGTGGGGGGTGGGGGGTGAAAGAGATATGCGGAGTCAAAAGAGAAGATGGGGTTAAGTTGTGGTGGATAGGGAGAGGTAGAGGGGAAAGTGTGATAAGTTGTAGGGCGTAGGGATGAGGTGGAGGAGGAGAAGATGTTGGCCAACTGCTCTTGGGAAGCTCGGGGCGAAGCTGTTGCGGGCTACGCAAGTCCGGCGAGTGCCTGGCGGAGAAGGCGGGAGTTGCTGCCCCAGGCCACAACCAGGCATCTATCGATTGTTTGGAGCTTGTCGGATTGCGTACCAAACTTCCCCGATTACCCAACTTCCCCCTCGACGTATAATTGCGACCGTGTGCAATTCGATTTGTTATCGCTTCTCGTGGCCCTTAGCTTCACGAAGAGGAGGAGATTTCTCGCTCTATTCTTAATCTCCCGCCAAAGCAAGCCAGCCCCCTTATGCTGCATGGTCGACCCGATTGTTCTCACCCTGCGGGAGCATGTCCGTCAGTGACCGTCGCGCCAACTACATGAGCGCACCACGACCCCGCGTTGCCTCGAATCGCGTCGCTGATCCAGAAAGAGCCGCCCTGCGCAGCGGTGCCTCTCCACTGCAGTCGGAACCTATCTCTCATTTTGTCGGCTCATCCAGCCCCAAAGCCAGGATCTCTCGCGAACAACAACAAATGGCGACCGACAGGCGTGCAGAGCGGATGCCGGGCATCGCGAAGGAAAAGTCTCACGGTCGAACAAGGCATGCAACGAAGGAATTGCCAGCCGGGCATGGCAGAGGGCTTGAGCGCTCACGGTCGAAGCGAGTTAGCCAAGCCGACGGTGCCAGTCCCAATGCTCGCAGGAAGGAGAAGCAACCGACCGAGGGTCAGTCAATCTTCCCTCCACATGCTCGTTCGCAAATCGAGAATCCTCTTCAGACGCTGACTATAGACCACCTACAGCTCCTTGGAACCCGCAAGCTTCTCTAGTGCCCCATTCCACCGCGCCGTTGGCCTCTCGTGTCTCTGTTCCTCCGCTGGCATCCGCATTGCCTCCATCGCTACAGCCCCCGCCATTTCGCGAGCTATCTCCGGACGCGCAGGAGAAAGCAATCTTGGAAGATCTTCTCTTCACTTTCATGGGATTTGAGGGCCAGTACATTCATTACCACAGCTCGTACGACCCGTCGGTGGAAAAGGATCGGTTGACAGGCCCCGTCTTCCAGCTACCGGCTGGTCTAGACCCTACCTTGAAGGATCTCACCCTATCGACGCTGAAGATCGCGACGCATTATAGCGCGTTGGAATCATTTGTCGAAGTGCAAAGTCGGGCGGAATACGGCCAAGTGAGCCATGCTATGTGTGCTACGATCCGGAAATTGTTAAAAGAGTTTCTGGTACTCGTCGCGCAGCTTGAAGGTGAACTGCTGAGAAACCCCAACTTCACATTGCATGTTCTACACTTGCAGACCATGCCGACTAGCCAATGCTTGGCTCAATTGTATTCATTCGGTCAGGACCTACTCCGGCGCAACGGGCTCCTGGACCAAGACCTCGATGAGACAATCGATGACTTCGACGACGTCGATAATATTCTCGAACAGTTGAGGGAAGGCGGAGACCTTGTCCCAGGTGCGATGTCCAGCAAGAAGATATGCAAAGGCGGCAATGTTCTCCGTCTTCTTACAGAGCGACTTGCAACATTCTCAGGTGACCCCACCACGAAGGCTCTTTTGGAGAGATTGCTGCGAGACGGCAGCCGGCCTTACATGACTATGCTCAACGAATGGTTGCATCATGGAGGGATCAAAGACCCACATGGTGAATTCCTGGTCAAAGAGCAGAAATGGATCAAGCGCGAAAAGCTTGAAGAAGACTACACAGACGAGTATTGGGACAAACGTTATACGATCCGCGACAACGAGGTGCCGCCACAATTGGAGACAGTCAAAGACAAAGTTTTATTAGCAGGAAAGTACCTCAATGTCGTACGAGAATGCGGTGGTGTCGATGTCAGTAAAGAGGTCAGGGATGTGCCCAAAACTCTCGATGACCCTCGCTTTTTGGAAAATGTCAACGCGGCTTACACATATGCAAATGCCTCGTTATTGAACCTTCTCTTGACCAAAAACTCGTTGACTACCCGCTTTCGTTCTCTCAAGCATTACTTTTTCCTGGATCGCTCCGACTTCTTTTCCTACTTCCTCGAGCTTAGCGATTCTGAGCTGCGCAGGCCCGCCAAGGATGTCAACGAGAGCAAGCTCCAGTCGCTTCTCGACTTAGTCCTACGTCAGCCTGGAAGTATTGCTGCTCAGGACCCTTTCAAAGAAGACGTTAAGGTCCGGATGAATAAGGTAGGGCTCACGAAGTGGCTGATGCAGGTCGTGAGCGTCTCCGGTATGAACCAAGATGATCCGGAGGCGGCACTCGAAAAATACCAAGCCCCTTCGACGCAAGGTGGCGAGAATGATACGAAGATAAATGGATTCGATGCGCTCGAGCTCGACTATCTGGTCCCCTTCCCGTTGTCTCTCGTTATCAGTCGGAAGACAGTTTTACGGTATCAACTTGTCTTCCGGCACATCTTGTCATTGCGCCACGTTGAAACTATGCTCGGCGCATCTTGGCTGGAGCAAAGCAAGGCGGACGCCTGGCGACACAAGTCCTCTGACCGACGATTGGAGACGTGGAAACGACGCGCGTGGACCCTGCGCTCGAAGATGCTGTTGTTCATTCAACAGCTTCTGTACTTCTGCACGGCGGAGGTCATCGAGCCCAATTGGCAGATTCTCATGAATCGGGTGAACGGAACCGACGCGGATGGTTCGGAAGTCACCGTCAACGGTACCAAGCAGGCCAACCGTACGGTGGATGAACTCATGCAGGACCATGTGGATTTCTTGGATACTTGTCTCAAAGAGTGCATGCTGACCCAAGCCAAACTACTGAAGGTCAGTTGAGCTTACCCAGGCTGCCCCTCCCGCTTGCTCACAGAATAACTAGGTTCATCACCGCCTGATGATAGGCTGCAATACATTCGCTAGCTGGGCCGACGGCAACCTCAATCGCAACCTTGCCTTGGCCGACCCCGACTTGTCTAGGACAATGGGCCGTGAATACGATCCCACGCGAGTTGACAAGATTGACGAGTCACTTAAACGAGTCGAGGACCATTTCAGCCGACATTTGCGGATTTTGATGGACAGGTGAGTATCAAGGCCAAAGAGATGTGGCGATTACTGATATCGGCCTGCAGCTTGAACTATTATGCCGCCACGGAGAGCGTTGTTCTTCTGAAGCTAGCACACTCCCTGAGTGCGATCAGCAAAGAATACTGAGCATCCTTCAGAGTGCACTCCTCTTCTTCTCTCCGCCTTGTGCTGTCTACAGTCGAGGCCAACACTCGCGGACGGAAAATCCACCTCCCACACAGGCTTGTCCACTCACGACGCATGCATCTTCGCGATCGAACACCCCAGCCATGGCCTTGCCAGCGCACCCGCAATTGACAGACAAATCCATCCACCTACAGCGTTGCTGGCACGCCCAACTCTACTCCGCCGAGTGAAGCTGTACCAAAAAGCGCGGGTATCGGTTCGACAGCCCCTTCGCACCGCTATCCGGTTCGCACATCATCGATCCGGTCGCGCTGGACCTCATCCATTGGACCCCCTCACATCCCCTCAACCCTAATTCTCCTCCTAAATCATCACTAAGCCTTCGCGGCTCTTCTCACGAGCCCCCCCCCCCCCCCCCCCCCGAATCCCGGAAGGTGTATATAGTTCACCAAACGACCCCAACGACCATGCAATGATGCTAATCCCCACGAGCTCCAGAAAAAGAAATACCCAACCCGCCCAAGTTTTAGTTTAGCCGAGTTGCAATGCCATGAATTGAACCCAGCTCAGGATCTTTGGCACTTCCGAGATAATGAATTTAAGGTGTATCGTGATTCTCTATCTAGAAGTGTAACTGGCAATCGTGAGATGATGGTATTTGTACATGCATACACTGTTACAAACTCCAATGCCCCTGCTTTTTTTTTTTTTTTTTTTTTTTTTTTTTTTGGTTAAATCGGTCAACCCCGGCAACATCGACATGGCTAAGAGCGAAATCGGAGAAGAACAAGTGAATGAGATCGTCTGCGCTGCCTATGCGACGATCTGGAAAGCTAGCTCGAGCAGGATAGGACCTAAGTTCCCATGGATTGCTGGTCTACTTAGAATAACAAGCTGGAAGAGCAGAGGTTTCAAAGCCTACTGCAAGGTTTGTGAAAACCGAGGTGCTGGGTTTTCGCGTGATGCCACTTCAGGACTTTGGAGGCCTTAATGCCTAGGGTGTTCATTGCGGAGGACATCGTGGGATTGGATTGTTGTTGGCCAACGGCAGGCCGGGCCGGGCTCAGCTCTAGGGTGGAGATGCCGGATTAATCAAGTTGAAATCACTACCTAACTATAGAAATGTTGATAGGGTTATGGCTGAGGTGTCACGCATCTTGTGACCAGACGAAGGGTTGTGTGGCTTAGATATGTGAATTGTTTCTTTTCTTGGGGATGGGAGTTTGGGTCAACGAAGAATTGCTGGAAGGGAAATGCTTTCTTCACTAGCATGATCATCATCCGACCGAGACATGTAGGCATAAACTGTGGTAACTTAGGTGCGATTAGTTACTGTACAGTACGTAGTATCATAGCTGAGTTGTTCACTGCGAAAGAGAGAATAACACGATTGCCAGACTACAGAATCACAAAGAAGGAGGAGAGAGTCGGAGAGAGAAAAACAAAGAGAGGGGATCATTTCATCGTCTTGATAAGTCCCCGTTGATTTAGCGGGTCCAACTCCCCCCCTTAGACTAAACTACCGAAGGGCGCGACGGGAAGGCCTCCAGCTTCCCGCGACTGAACCATGGTTCTGGGATCGCTCCCAGACCTGTAGCACTGCACTATACTGTAGGTTATCTTGTCCCCTTCGTCTCTACTTAGTACGTACCACACTTACCTCCTATGTACCGACTACATGGATGGCTCTACCTTCCAATCCGGTATGCTGACAATCCTCTTGACGTGCATGAACTCCCTTCCCTGTCCGTGTGCAGCGGACGCTCAGAGGACAGAACAGTAACCCTGCATGGTGTCTAGCGTAACCCTAACGAGCCATTTGGCACGGTCCATTTTCTTCACCCTCCCCCCTTCCCACAGCAATTGAGCAAAGCCACCGCCGTGTTCGCTGCGCTGAGAGCCCTGTCTCAGGCAACCAGGCATAGCGGAGTCCATGCTTCGTCATCGTCTTGTCTGTGGCTCATCTGAATGAGTAGGGCCTCATGAGTAGGACATCCCATTGTGGTCAATCGGGCCGTCGACCTGAAGACGCTGCGCCGATGTGGCCAGTCGCTGTTCTTTGCAGCCGGCCTTATGCCATTCATGGTAAGTTTGAAGAGTGCACGTTCATTGGAGGCCCCAGTCGAGTGTCTCTCATTGTGGATGTGTTGGAATTAAGCCACCCGCTTGGATGACGTTATTGGTCCATTCTTCATGGGTAGTCGCATCCCAGGAACTTTACAAAATCTTGACGTCGACCTGGCCACCTTAAGGGGCTTTCAATCTCGTTTGTCGAGTGTTCCCAACACCGAGTGCCGGATTTTCTATTGATTGAGCGACTCAGGAAAGGAGCGGTGTAGATGCGAATGAGGTGGACTGAAATGAAGGAGTAAAACTTTGAATGAGAAAGAAAAAATCCTCACATTCTACTTGCGTTAATGTGAAGAGACTACGGATACCTATATTTTAGTGGCCCCGTAAATGGCAAAAATTGTTGACCTGGTGATCACTTACCGTGCCTGTGCTTAAGATCAAAATCTTCAGTCCCTCTCCTCCCGATCACCTTGAGTTAAGGGCGTTCATGGTTTCATGACCATTTGATCCCTGCTGTTATCCAAACGCTGAGCGAAGCCATCATCATGTTCGATATAGTGGCTGGCCAAAAGTCCGCGCTACTGCGCCAAATCCCTCCTTGGCTGTGTGCATGTTATGCACCCAAACAACCCTGTGGTACCTCGTGCATGACACCAAGACCGTTAATCCGGACTGCTTTCTTGGCTTCGAAGATTTTCTGATCATCACTTTCCTCCGGTTTCCGATTCTTCTTACTTTTAGCCTTGGATTCTCAATGACCCCGGAAAGCAAGGCATGCATCCATAAATACTGGAGGTTTCTCTTGTTGAAAGTTTCCTCGGAGATCGGTCGCCTCAGTAGCTCGCTTGCATCGGTCTTCAGCAGAATAGTTCTTCTGTTTAGTCCGCACACAGGCTGGTGAAGTACTCCACCAAGCCAACGCACTGATTGTTCGGTTGGCACCTTGCTGCTCCTGGATGGATATGATGAATCGGTTTTAGAGGGGGCTGTTTGGTAGGGGGCAGAAAGGTGTTAACGCAGGAAACGGAGGATGATTCAGGAACCCGAGTAAATCGATTAGGCTCGGTAGTATTGATGGTACTCTCAATCCGTGATTTGACAGGGTCAGGATGGCCTGGATCCTTCGCTTGAATTCTGTACTGAAATACAAGCGAGCTACTGTGTGACCGTGCCGGTTGGCCATCTAGGCACTGAGAGATGGACAGGCCGCGATGAACAGGCACGAGGAACCTTGCCAGACTGGCCGTCTGCTTCCATAGGGTGGGATCGGAAGTACTGGTGACCCCTCCAAGAAGGCCTTTCCCGGCCCCTCCCTTCCCCTTTCCACCTTACATAGTTGTGTAATCGTTTCGGCCCGGGGTGTCAATTCTGTTATGCCATTGAGGCAAACCGTCGAGGTCCTCAGCCTTCATTGAGCATTGATAACGTGTATTACAGGAACGAACGGAGGATCTTCGTTCAGTATCCGACAGGCTGGATGGTGTGTTTCAGGCTTTCTCTGCCAATTATTTTGGTTCTGGTCCTCATCAGCACCAAGCCTGACGCTGGGTATCGGGCTGAACGGGCTTTCCCACCCTCCGTACATTAGTACGAACAATGGAGTCCCGCATCCCAATACTTCGCTCAGCTCACACATAAAGGGCAGGATACGCACCTTTCCGGCGGGATCAAGAAGATCTCCAACGCGATTCTCTTTCGGCTGCCACATCGATCACTCCCTACCACCAAATTCGAAACGTACTATATGTCTCTTCTTTTTCAGGTCCCAGTGTACAAAGCCGTACTGGTTGACCGGGCACACCTACTGTCATCCCTTGTTGACCCGGATCACTTCGGAGAATAAGACCTGCTCAAATCTGCCACGGGCTTGAAACATCAAAATGACGCACGTAACCTGGTACCACAGCTTGTGAGCTTTGCATAAGGAGCTAATCCTTATTTGTCTTCAAGGAGTCCCAACTCGCAAACAGAGGACCTGGATGCCAAGTTTCTTCAGATCATCACAGTCCTTGATCGCGATTTCCAGAAATATTCCGTCGAGCAAAAAATCTATTTCCAGCCGGTTGACGATGTATAATCAGCGACCTTCGCCGCAAATCCGTACGTCACTGACTTCGAAACCCCTAGGATGAAGTGGAACGTCTCGAACTTCAACACCAAGTCTTCAACAAGGTGTTTGACGACCGGCTCATCTTCCCACCCCTGCCGAGCGACAACCCCGAAAGGATCCTCGATTGCGGTCACGGTACAGGAGCTTGGGCGGTCGAGGTAGCGGAGCAATATCCACAATGCGAGGTCAGGGCACATACGGCAGCTTGGACACTCAGTCTCGCTAACCACTGTGTGAAGGTCATTGGGGTCGACATATCGCCCCAGATGAGCCCTGATTATGCCCCGGACAATCTATGGTTTCAGGTACGGCTCCCATCCCCGAGCCTGAAGAAAAGTCATTCGGCATACCAGTCGATGAAAAGCCCTTCTTCCGTCTGACAAGCTCTTTTGGCTTGTTACCAGCTACCGTCCCATGGTGCTTGCCTTAGAAAATGCTAATAAAAGACGCCGTAGATCGACGATCTCAATCGCCCTTTTACCTTTCCCTCGAATCATTTCGATCTCGTTCATTCGAGGATGCAAGCGACAGGCATCGACCGAGCCAGATGGCTGTCTTATATTTGGGATATCAAGAGGTCTGGCATGTGGCGGCACGGTCATTGAATCGTTGATGTTTTGACGCCATAAGCTGACTTATGTGAACAAACTAGAGTTCTGAAGCCGGGTGGTTGGGTCCAGTTGGTGGAGATGTACTTCAATGTTCAATCAGACAATGGGTCCCTCACCGAGGAGCATGCGTTGAGACAATGGAGCACCAAGTTCATGCAGTCGTTGGATGACAGAAAGGACCTTCGTGTAGGGACGCGCTTGAAAGACCTTTTGATGGCAGCAGGAATGGACCAGGTGGATGCAAGAATGATTCCACTTCCTCTGTCTGGGTGGTCCAATGGTATACCTTCCGATGCATGAGAGTCGTATATCAGGGAACTAATACCAGTCTAGATCCACGAGCACGAGAAATAGGTGCAGCCAACCTCAAATGTACTAACCAGTTGCTGCCAGCGTTGGCGTTGTATCCGATGACTCAACGCCTGGGAATGCCTTATGAAGAGTTCGAGCAAATGATTTCCAGAGCACAGGAAGAAGCAGGAAGACCGGGCCTGAAAGCCTACTTTCCACTGTAAGTAGCTCATTTCCAATGCGTTGCCGGTTGGACGCTGACAGTTTAGGTATGTTTGTATCGGGAGGAAGCCTCGATAGACATTCGGAACTTCAGCCGTGATGTTTGTCAATGATTCTGCTCCGGTCAGGAGCTGGTCTCAAGCCGTTTGATGTTCTCCGGGTTTCCATGGACGGGCCGGTCATTAGGGGCAAGGCTTCGCTGTTAGCTCAGACAAGTCGATACTGGTGCTAGTCAATCAGTTGAACAAAAGACTCTAGATTTAATTCGCCCGTGCTTTTATCTCCTAGTTTGAATTTGAGGCTTTGCATGGGTCGTGAGGCCTTGAGATGATCACGAGCAAACACGACGTCGATCTCTCCTGGCGCAGGTAAAGAACTGACTGTTATCATAGGCATTGGTCTATGATGGTTGACAGCGCTTACAAGGTATCTGTGAGTCTGAGGTGTAGCGTGCTGATCAATACAGGAACTCGCTCATACGACGGGTTTCATTGTCGAATGCACCCTCGAAAGCCCTTTCTTGTTTGACTTGAGTCGACTCGAACGCGAGCAGAGTGCATAAAATCTGCTACTGCCAGATTTTCTGCAACCTTGCTGGCCGAAATTGAGCGAAGGGACTGTGACAAGTATGCGCTGGCAGAACCACCAGCTGGGCTGGGCCAGATTGGGCGAAGTCCATGAAAATGGAAGGACGTTGAGCACGCACTATCTTGAAGTGCGCCAGTGGAGACCACAGGGCCCACCTGGTTTGAATCATATTGACTCTCAGAATTCTTAACGCGAAAGAATGACAATGGGATTGCAATGGAGACTAGGGAGAAGTCTTAAGGAAGGGAGGAAGGATAGTCAGCGAGGGAAAGGGAAGGTTCGAGGACTGTTTGGCGCTTCGGGTACGGAACTTGGAGCCAGACACACGGGATCGCCTCGCTGGTTTGAGGACTCGAATTGTGCACTTAACCAAAGTCCTCCCACGACGTTGACAGGTCTGTTTTCTCGTCCGCATACCCCGCGACCCACATTGTCATTTATGCGATTAGTGGCTCACTGCCCTTGGGGGCTTGATCGAGATGCTGGGTATTCAAGCTCGTTCTCAGGCGATTCACAAATGGTTGATGAAGGCTCGCTCTCTCCCTCAATCAAAGCCTAGAAACGATAGTCTACAGGAAGGACAGAAAGGCTAGTTGAACTCTCCAGCCTGCTGATTTACTCCTGAGTCTACTCCTGAGTCTACTCGTGCATCCAAAGCTCAGATCTAGACAATGCATACACCAATCGATCGAATTATGTCGATTTTACTCGTGAGCCGATCTTCCACTTTTCTGTGTGCAGACGCACTGTACAATAGTATATATTCTACTCGAAGCTGTGAAGCTGCCTGAGCATTATTGGGCGGCTCAATGCACATGGAATAGCAGCCAAGGAACCAATTCTTCGCACGATTCATTGGACCGAGTCTATGAGGCCGTTATCGATTTCTTGCCGGTCTGCTGTGCCAATAAGTTTCGCGCGGCTCCGGTACTCTAGAAGTGCAACGTCAAAACATACCAAATGGTGCGATGAATTACAGTAGAAGCCTTGCATACTGTGCAGTGCAGGCCCAATGGATGCTATAAGCCCACCTCGACGGCAATATGATACATCAGGGGTGGAGATGCGCTCACTGTGCAGATGAGGAAGATCTTGTCTGATCACAGAGCCACATCTGGCCCGGCGCTTAATCTCTGTACTCCATACATACGTAGTGACGCGATGTAACAAGAAGATGACCGACGAGCATGGGCTTGAGTTGAGCCTCGATCGATCGCTCTAGGCGCTCCGGAGCCACTGTCCGGATGCCTGATAATTGCCTGAAATACTCGGCCAACAATGCTCCCTAAAACGGTAAGTGCCCGCGGGGCGGGAGCGCCTCAGAAAAAGTTGGCCGGCAATTCGATCATCAATCATTCTTTCCATCGAATTGCAGATCCATCCAGAGTCTTCCTCCCTGTTTGTCGCAACAAGGACTCAATATGCCCTCCACATACAAGAGAGACAAGCCGTGGGATACGGACGATATCGACAAATGGAAGGTTGGTGCAATGATCCCAATGCGCGAAAAAAAAAAGATTTTTTGGGATGCACTAGCGACAAAAACGCATGCTAACCTTGCAAATCTGCGACTAGGTCGAACCTTTCAACGCCGAAGACAATGCCGCCGGTAGTTTCGCCGAGGAGTCTTCGTTCGCGACTCTGTTCCCCAAGTACCGCGAACAGTATCTCAAGGAGGCCTGGCCCCTGGTGACGAGATCCCTGGAGAAATATGGCATTGCTTGTACCCTCGATTTGGTCGAGGGTAGCATGACGGTCAAGACGACGCGGAAGACGTTTGATCCTGCTGCCATTCTCAAGGCGCGCGATTTGATCAAGCTTCTGTCCAGAAGTGTTCCGGTGCAACAGGTAGGAGATATTTTCTCGTCGCCGACGCTACGTACAAAAAGAAACTTCTTGCTGATTGATCATCCTCCAGGCCCTGAAAATTCTCGACGACGAAGTCGCATGCGACGTTATCAAGATCCGCAACCAAGTCCGCAACAAGGAGCGCTTCGTCAAGCGCCGTCAACGTATCCTCGGGCCCGGCGGCTCCACCCTCAAGGCGCTCGAGCTCCTCACCAGCACCTACATCCTGGTGCAGGGTAACACGGTGGCCGCGATGGGACCCTACAAGGGGCTGAAGGAAGTACGCAAGGTCATTAACGACTGCATGGCCAACATCCACCCGATCTACCACATCAAGGAGCTCATGATCAAGCGCGAGCTGGCCAAGGATCCCTCGTTGGCAGAAGAGTCGTGGGACCGGTTCCTGCCCAACTTCAAGAAGCGCACTCTGTCGAAGCGTCGCATGCCGTTCAAGGTCACGGACAAGACCAAGAAGGTGTACACGCCTTTCCCCCCGGCCCCGGAGAAGAGCAAGGTGGATCTGCAGATCGAGTCCGGCGAGTACTTCCTATCCAAGGAGGCCAAGGACCGGGCGCAGAAGGAGGAGATTATGGAGAGACAGCGGGTGAAGCGGGAGGAGAAGATGAAGGAGCGCGAGAAGGCGTTTGTGGCGCCCGAGGAGCTCGAGGAAGCCGAGAAGGCCAAGAAGGAAAAGAAGGAGAAGAAGGAGAAGAAGAAGCGGAAGCGCGAGTCGGAGGCTGCGGAGCTGGAAGCGGACGCCGATGCCGCGGACCGCAAGGAGAAGAAAAAGAAGAAGAAGAGCAAGTCGAAGGAGGAGACATCGGATGGAGAGGCTTAATCTGGCCTTGTCGTCTCGTATGGGGTTTTGCTCGGTGGTTCTTTTCTTCTTGTTGGCAGTGTGTGGACTTTCGTAATATGGCGCTTAGGCATAGCATGGGCTGGAGTTAATTATATGTTTCTTGACTCCCTTCTATCTTTCGTGAGCCAGGAGGGAAGGGATATCAAAAGCTTGAGTTGAATGGATTGATTACAGTGATTTGAATTGATAATGTCGAAGGTTTGGGTCTGTCCCCTACGGGGGAAGCACCACAGACCCCGAATTCCCATTCTAGTGAGCTTTTACTGAAAGTTCAAACGTCCCTTCATGCACGGCGTGTGATCCTATACCCGACATTATTCTGCAACCTGTCAAATGCTATACCATACTCTAAACCCCTTGCCCAAGAGCCACTCCCACATCCGCCCCCCGATCCCCAGAAGAGAACCATCACCCATTCAAATCCCGTACATAAGTCACCCCGGTCGCCGGATCCTCATACTCGCGATGCACGCGCCTCGACCCATCCGCCCGCTCCTCCACCTCTCGCAACTGATACCCGCCCCCAGCCGTCGCCGTCTCCTGCCGATGACGATGCGACACCACCTGCTCCTCCGGTGGGGCGTCGTCGTACGCAGAAGGCTGGTACCGGCCACCTCCTGGGGCAGAGTCCTGGACGGAGACATGGTCCGCAAGGCGGGCTTCGTCGTCCTCGTCTGCGGACATGGCGGCGCTGCGGACGGCGCGGGCGCCGTAGTCTGTTGTTGCGTCGTCCGGGACGGCGGTGGTGTTGTAGGCGGTAGCTTCGTCTTCGGCATCCATGGCGGCTATGAGGTTGTAGATGGGGCTTGTTTCGGTCATTTTGTTGGGGGGTTGGGTTGGTTTGGGTTTGAGGATGAGGTAGCGGATAGTGATATATACTTAGTCGGGTGTAGGATTGTAGAGGAACAAGGTGTGAGAGGTTGCGAACACAAGTTATCGCCGGCTAATTCAATGAAATCATCAACATGGGATATTGTTCGGTTCGGACTTTCTGGGTTCAAGATACTATTTGTACGAGGAGCTATACCGGGATCTGACAAGCAAAGCAACTTGCACGTCATGTTGCCACCATCGGTTCATCTTGATGTAATCGTTCACGGGACTTAAATGATTGGCTATCGCTCCATGAGATGTCTGCTACCACAAAATAATTCGAGATAAGAAGGGTTTAGGATGAATGTCAGAGTCCAAGAGCTTGAATGCTTATATGTATATCTCCCTAGTTGAACAGCATTGAGCTTGTCAGTCCGCGGCGGAGCCTGTCCGAATTAAGACCATAGTTTCCGACTAAAGACTCATATACCACAAGTGTTTGCGACCACTAGCTGTTACAGGATGACTGATTTATACCCAAGTTACTATATAATCACTGACAGTGTTCTTACCATCAATTGATTCAATAATGTATCTATCCACTGCAAACGTGGGCCATCTGCGAGGGAAACAGTAGCACCGTGGACAACGCGATAGCTACCTACTATAGAAGAGGCATCTCCTCACCTAGCTCGTTCAGTAAGGATTGCATAATTGAACCGAGACAGTTTGGCCGGTTCTTTCATCTGGAGAATGCGGGGTCTATTGACTTGAACACCATGCTTTGGATCTGCGAGGAATGCCAACAACTGATTTGACAAGTGTCCGGTCCAATGCGTCGCAGACTTCAGTCAAATGAACCGTCAGCTATTATATTCAGAGATAATGAAAAGCATGCATCACGTACTCATCACTATCTCCAAGTCCATTCTTCCTCCAGTATCCAAGTATCCTGAACCCAATCCACGGCCAGAGCCCGACCCAAAGCCGACTTGCATTATTTACATTCCTCTCGAAATGCAATCTTATGCCACAACAACATCCCAAGAATGGCCCAGACACCCCCAGAGCAAGTATTTAGCAAGGAGGCCCGTTCGACGCAGTCTGCCCGCCGTTTTTGGATTTGTGTTCTGTCATCAAGGTCTTATACAATAGCACCACCATGTGCCCCCACCGACTTCTACACATTCCAAGACATCTCACCCACTACCGCAGGCAACCAGACCAGAGATCCCCCGCCGTCCGACAACCATGAGGGTCAGCTCGCCCTTCAAATCCTCGCCCAGTAAGGCGAAACCGTCCCGCCTTCATGATGAGGACGGCTGCTTTATGCGTGGTCTCCCGGAGACACCACCGAACCCGGTACGGAAACTATACAGGTTGCAGCTTACGGCGCAACTTCGCTATTCAACAAACATCCACCCTTCTTAGACTTCACAAGAAGACACTGACCCATTCAACAACTCAGCCCCCAGGCCGCAAACGATTCAGCCCCATCAAGACCAAAACCTCCAAGAAACAGCTCGCCCAGCAACAACACTCCCTGTGTCCCACCCCAGCGGCAGCAGCAGTCACACAACCCCGATCCCGGAAGAGCAGCAGCTCGTACAGAAAGCCGCTCCTAAGCCACCAACAGTTGCGCACAGCGTCCGGTTCCACAACCCACCACCATAGAATCTACCTACCGGAGAGCATCTCATTCACTCACCAGCAGCGACACACGCTGTGCGCTGAGGACGAGAATGATAATGATGACGACGACGAAGAACAAACAGAGGAGGAGTCGTCGCCGTGCGTGGAGATCGTCTCCCGCAAGGCTACGGCCAAAAAGCTCGGGCTGGCGTCGCGGGTGCGGCGGCGGCTGCAGTTTGCGACGGCTGCGTCGGCGATGAACAGTCCGAAGGGTTGGATGTCACCGAAGAAGAAGAAGAAGAAGACAGATAGAAAAGAGTCGACGCGTAAAGGGTTTCAGAGGTTGGGCACGGCGGAGGGGTCGCCGGAGGATGTGTTTCGAGATTATCAGAGGGAGGGGTTGGTTTGTGGGTCGTGATGATGGCTTGCTCATTGTGTTTGGGGCTTGTAGGTTGAGATGATGATGTGTATACTATGGTGGGAAGTGTATTAATATGAGGATGGATGATATATGAGATTATTATGTCCCGTCAGTTAGTCCGGGTTTGGATACTTTCTAGAGCAGCGAAGCAGAACCCCAGCAACGCTTGACCGTACTGTCTGCTCGACTCCAGCTCTCGTGGATCCGTTGATCCACATCCACCTTGCCAAGAAACTCATGGTTGAACCCGTTGCAAGTTATATGCTTTATCTTTCCACTGTCCATGTCGTACAGTGCCCACACGGTGACTTTGATCACACCTCCGGCTTGTGCCTTGTAGTAGCCGTGGACAGCATGGTCTGTGGCCTGCACGTAGCGGAAATATGTCTCCATCACGAAGAAACTGTGCCCTTGGTCAATCATGACCAGCATGGGAACGACATCCTCCTCCGCGGTGGCTTGAAGTATAGCATAGTGATTCATGATACCTGCGGACCCCACGAGGGTTCCCACCTCCGGGTCGGGAATGACAAGACGGACATCTGAGTGGTATAAGGAGTGCTGTTTCTGGTAGTCTTTAGCATTGAAGGCTTGGATGTACTCGAGGAATTGTCTCAGCGAGAGAGAGGCCATGATTCAGTCTGAAAGTGTGACCCGGGAGAGTATCAATGGCAAAGTAGATCTGCGTCAAGAATTATCCTACCCTCACGTTGCTGGTGAGAGTTGAGCTTGTATTAGCTTTATAGTCAGCTGCCAAGGTACTCCTATTATACCGCATGTATATGGATTGCGTGGATAACGCGGGGTTTGCATCGGTTTGTGGTCTCGTACGTCGGCTCCATCTATGTCCTCTTCACCTGCCGGTAGCAACAGCTGAGGGCAGTAGATGATCATCTCGGTCAACAACAACAACAACCAAGGAAATCCCCACAGATGCCGAGTTCAGTCCGTTTGAATAAAGTGTGGTGTGTTGGCCTGACCAGGCTAGAAATAAACCATGGGCATGTCTCTTGATGCTTGGAGTAGGCCAGAGACGACAGCATCCACTGTTCCTCCCTGCAAGCCCGTCCACTGGTCAGTTCGTGAACAGGTTCCAAGCCTGGCGTTGTTGCTGACATCGAGCAATTCATGTCAGGTCCTTAGAACAATTGATTAGAGTCTAGGTTTGATTCAGATTGGGGCCTTTAATCTTGGGGGTCGTCGTGCCGAGTCTGCGGTTAGTTGGGTTGGGGAGAGCAAGAAATAGCGGGACGAAAGAAGCTACTAGTCGACGGCGGACGTACGCCGTATTCGAGTACGCGATCGACCGCATCGCACGTTCCTTTCATCCTCCAGGCTGGATCCTTTCATGGACGGATCCACATCGGACTATCTCTCCACACGAACGGTCAAATAACCTGGGACTCTTTCGATAATGTCACTACGGCCAGACCCGCTTTTCTCCCACACGCCTGGCATACTCCGTACTCATCGTAAACCATCAGGTACCGTACCTATCTAATTACCTTTCTACCTACAGTAACTTACCTATAATAACAGCTTGTCTAATCTCACTCTATTCTTACTTCTTTGTGCCCATTCACCGAGCCTCATTTCATGATATTCCAGCTCCAATTTCAATCCCAAACTCAAAGTCCGACTCCAACACCAAAGTGACCAAAGTCTGGGTCGAGGATCTCCAACCGCCGCATATCCAACTTGCCCTGCTAGGTAGTCCCCGCGCCTATCATTGAGTTTTATCGAATCTTTGGAACAATTTTGGACGAATTCCCCAGCGCCTGTCAGTCTTTCATCCGATTTGACCATAGCTCATCTGTCGTGCTCCAATCAGCGACCAATCGCTGACTTGCCATTGCAACGGCATAGGAACCAATCTGGCTCGATGTCTTCAACGTATTGGGCGTATCAAGTGGATCCAGTCCTAGACAGAGTCTACGGTGACTTTGAAGCTTTCGCACCCGGGTCTGACACCCCTATCGACGGGCTTTTATGGTGGAATCAGTGGACTACGCATGATTGACAATTTCATCCCTGGCAAGCAGCCTGCCCAGGCTACCAAGAAGGGGTAAGATCGGTGCTCGAGGAACAGATGACAACTCGAAGCATCCTCTTATTTAAACCTCGTCACCACCCCTCGTTTTGTCAAATGTCCGTCAGCCAGTCAGTCAGCCAACAATGGCTTTCATCATCGAGCAGCTGGAAAGCTACCATCTGCTGCAAGGCGCAGTCGTGGCCCTATTCTTGGCCATTGTGTCGAGGTTCTATCATGAGTCCACTGAAAGCTTTCCTTACCAAAACATTCCCTTGATCGGAAAAAGTAGATGGGAGCTCTCGAACAGCAAGGCTAAGCAGCGATTCGTGGCATCCGCTAAGGAGCTCTTCGCAGAGGGGTTCAGTCAGGTTCGTGCATTGTTCAGCCCAAGCCAAACAGGGTCCATCTGGAGCTCTCACAGCCGGGCTGTACCACACGCTAATAGGGACTCGATATAGGGCAGAAAGGTCTTTCAACTGGTCGCAGCCTCCGATCCAACCGTGGTGCTCCACCCCAGCCTCGTGGATGAGGTCAAGAACCACCCGCATCTCAGCTTTGACGAAGCGAACAAGAAGGTAGTCCCTACCCTTATGGAATAATGCTGGTCGACCTGATCTAAGTCATATCTGAGCAGTTCTTTTTTGGATCCAAAATTCCCGGCTTCGAAGTCTTTGAGAAGGTAGAGCCGATTCAAATGGATGTGATCAACAAGCGCCTGACCCATTCTCTCGGTAAGTGACGCTCCATGTCAGCATGTGGCACCGCTAGAACAAACCCAGGTCAACTCGTGAGTCCTTTATCGAAGGAAACCAGTGCTGTGTTACGAGAAAAGCTTCCCAAAAGTGACGGTATGTGCTCTCCCCCTCAGATGGACTGCTCAACACTGACCATAGCGGCCCACAGCATGGACCCCGGTCAGCTTCGCCATGGAGATACCATACATCGTTGCACGGTTATCTACCCTCGTGTTTCTGGGAGAGAAAATCTGTCGCGACGAACAGTGGCTCAACGTTTCCGTCAACTTCACCATCGACGCCTTCGTGGGTGCGCGCGATCTTCGAGCTTGGCCATCGATTCTTCAACCGTTAGTGCACTGGTTCATACCTACCGTCCAAGGGGTCCGCAAACATGTGAAGATCGGGTCTGGAATCGTCAACAAAGAGATCGAAAAGCGAAGGCTCATTCGAGAGGGGCGGCTCCCCGCAGAGAACCCGCCACGGAGCCACGAGGATACCCTGGACTGGTTTCATGAACTTGCAGGCGGACGTCCGCTGAACGTGGCGCAGGCACAAATGGGCCTCACTATGGCCGCCATCCACACGACGTCCAATCTCCTGACCAACGTGATGTACGACCTGACAGCATACCCCGAATACATTCAGATCCTCCGCGACGAGATCAAGACGGTCATCACCGAAGACGGCGGCTCTCTGAAGAAGACCAGCCTCACGAAGATGAAGAAAATGGACAGCGTGCTGAAGGAAAGCCAGCGGATGAACCCCGCCGGAATTGGTACGTAGCTCAACACCACCGCCGCTACCAATAATACATACCATGCTAACCATAATACCTCAGCATTTCTCAACCGCCTCGCCACGAAAGAAGTCTCCCTATCCGACGGCACCCGCATCCCCAAGGGCGCAACCATGCTCGTCTCCGCCCACATCCTCGAGGACGAGTCCATCTACACCTCCCCCGCTGTCTACGACGGTCTGCGCTTCTACAAGTGGCGCCAGTCGCCTGGCAACGAGCACCGGTTCCAATTCGTGACGACGAGCGCGGAGCACTACGCCTTCGGCCACGGCATGCACGCGTGTCCCGGGCGGTTCTTCGCGGCGAACGAGATCAAGATCCTGCTCGTGCATCTGCTGCTGCGCTACGACTGGACGTTCGAAGACCGCACCGGGCGCCCGCCGAACTTCATGCACGGGACGGAGTCGATCTGCGACCCGAGCGTCCGGTTGTTGTTCCGGTCCCGGGAGCCGGAGGTGGATTTGTCGAGGCTGGAGTAGAGTCTAGTATTTTCAGGAAGATTGGGCTGGAACTGAAACGCTATCCGCTGCAAGAACCAAGACACGTACTGGACATCCAAGTAAATAAACATATTCCTTCTGTTTCGGTTGCCCTGCAGGACTGGCAGGCAGCGGCAGCCGACACAGACCGTTCCATATATACACCAGTCTGACGCAAGTTCATACATGCTCAAGATGAGAAGTGAACCCCACCCGAAGCAAGGGATAGCAGACCATCAAGCAGGATCCAGTACTCCGTAGAGCACTGGGCAATGCGGCGACCTTCCCCTTCGCCTCCACGGTCCATCCCTCCGACGCAGCAAGAATCCGGATACGAAACCTCGGCGGACGGGCTTACTTATGACGTGGGAAAACCAGAGAAAAAGAAAATCACTCATATTGGGCGTCTCCCAGGGTAGGTTGGATGAGCTCAGCGTACAGCACTCACTCTCTCCCCCGGGACTGCCGTGCAGTGCAGACGCTACGCTACATACTTTGACTCCGTTCCATCCGAGAATGCGGTTCCGCTTATGGTGTACGGTTCATCTCCAGAATAGGCGGTTTGATTCTTTGCAACATAGATAAAGGAAAGTGGGGGTTCCGCGAGAGAGGTCTAGTTACTGAGTACTGAGTGTGCTTCTGTGGCGGGTGTGCATGATTGGGTAAGCTGAGTAGGTGGGTTGTTGTTTTTCCTGATGTTGGATGGTGATGTTTGGGGTTGTGGTTGTTGGTTCGATCTATGCTCTCCGCATGTATATGGACTGTATTGTACTGGATTGGACTGGTTAGGGTGCTGGGTCTATGGATATCGGTATGGGTTCTACTTTCGATTTGGTAGATATTCTTGGTTGTCGAGGAGGATATCGTAATGTGCTGAATCGGAGTGATACGCTAAGTACATAGGCGGTGGGTAGTTTATGCTCAGGTATAGTCAAGGTTGTCGTTGTCACGGAGATATGATATAATGGCCGATCGGGGCTGAGGGGCTGGCATGGCGATGTGGTGATTTTCAAGAATCGACATCTAGTACATGAGCCCGTGGACGAGTGCGTGATATGCACATACACGATCCTTTGGGTCGCCTGTCAAGGGTTGACTGCTGCTGCCGCCGGCTCGCTTAGGGATGGGGTACCGAGTACTAAGTAGTAAACGTAGGTATAAAGCATCGTGTACAGTACTGGCCGCCCCCAAAAGACATGCCACATACTACTCAGTACATGCAGGAGAGACGAGGGTCGATAAGCTTAATGGATCAGCGGCGCAGGAAGGATTATCGGATTATCGGATTATCGACAGGGATTGGATGGGTTGTCGTGCTGGTTGTTATACACTCTCTTCTATCTACCTAGACCTAGTGTTTCTTATCCAAAATTCGTTCTACGTGTTCTGCGGAGTACAATGGTATTATTCGAGAACAAGGTGTCCGTCAAGAGATCTATAGAGGAACCAAACTTAACCACACCTCAACGACTTCTGGTTTCTGGTAACTGTTGTTTGATTCATGGGGGGCAGCGTCTGGTTAGATCGGGACCCAATCAACCCAGGGTTCGCACTGCTCTTGGTTCCTGAAAAGTCTGGTCTGCTTTGATTAGATCGGGTTGGGACGTCCCCACTCCCACTTTTTTAGTATGTAGTCCGTTCATAACTTCATGTCGATTTCTATGCCACTTAGCGTGGATATCATAGTAGCGGTGTCTAAGAATAGTATTCCGTAGACTCTCTCATGGACTCGTTTTCCTTGTTCCTGGACCGAAGTGCTCCATCCCCAGCCACCTGCTTTTTTTCCCCTCAGTTTCTATTTTAATGTCTAGAGCCCAGATAAATGGAGCTTGGGAATCAAGAATCCACGAGGTTGAACTGGTGTGAATGCCATGACTTGGGAGGTTTAGTCAGAAACCGAGACCCTAACTTTTGCGGTACTGGGCCGGGGTAAGATGGTACCCTCCGTACTGAGACCGGCACGTTGCGAGTGGTGGAAAGCGAGTCATATACGTTCTGTTACACAGACGCGCGGATACGCGTCGATCACGCGGTAATGTCGCGTCTACCCCACCTCGGCACGCGTCGGAATATGTAGATAAGCCCAATCGGGTATAGGGGCTATGCCTCAGTCATTGCATTCGATGTGACTCTGATGTGGTTTTCTGGGAGTCTGGATGGAGGCAGAGAGAGACTCGGTGGGTAAAGAGCCTGCCGACGGATGGACGGTCGGCCAAGCAGGAGAGGGGTAATTGGTACGTATATAATGAAGGGAAGACCAGAAGAATTTTCCCCCTGTGTCTCTCCTCGATCACTGCCACCGACTCATCTGTTTGAACCATACCATCCAAATTAGTGCTTGTTCGCAATTTCGACCGCCGTCATGCTACTGGCTCTTGGTTGGGGTCGCTAATGCACGCCCAGTGCATCGGGGGTTCGTTTGGCCTGACGGTGGAGAATGCTTCTGCAGGAGACTGGAGTTCATCGCCTTAGGGGAAAGTGTTCGCCCACTCTCCTTCGCTGTCTCGCTCTCCCTCGCTCTCTTTCAGCATCACACACAGACACAGCCCTCCTCGAGACTCGAGTCCTCAAGGCTTAACCCTTCCTCAAGCCTCGAGGAGAAATAATCCCTCGAGCAGCAGCCATTGCCTTCCCCCAGGGCCGAGAAAATACCTTCCCAGCCACCCGACTTTTCTTCCACACTAGGGTGTAGACTAGGGAAGTCGAGACTGCTATTCCGTACTTTGGCGGGATCCATGCACGGGTTGTAGATCCAATGGAAGAGGGAGACCCGCTGATACCTCGTGAGTCTGTCTTCTGGACCGTGAAGCTTGTCATCACAGTCATCACATCACCCAGAAGGAGTAGAAACATGGAGGAGCAGCTGCTGGTAGTACAGCGAGATTACCACTGCTGCCACTACTCACCAGTAGCAGCCACGTACGGGCCACACTGCACATTGCACCCTGCACCCGACAGTGGAAAACTCAAGCCTGCTCACGGCATCACACCGGACAGACACCGTTGCAGGGTCAAGGACGAGCAATGTTGCGAATAGAGTAATGGGGGGGAAAATTAATTATTGGGCATGGCCCGATCGATATCAGCCCAGCCAGCCCGTGCAAAAGGTACAGTACCTAGTACCTTGACTAGAGGACTCACTAGACTACTAGTCCGTCAAGGTACAGACAGCAGACAGTACTGTCCACTTCTAGTGGGGGCGGCCAACAACTTGGAACGATTTGCCCCATCCGAGGGGAATTGTCATTTGTCGACCAGGCACTGCAGGCGCACATCTCTTTTTGATTTTCTCTGCCCGTTCCGAGGGGGGAATGAGGGCGAGGGATGGTTGGGCAACGCGGTGAGGCGGATCGTCCTCGCTCACTATCAATCTATACCCAGCACCGTGTCCTTCTCTGACGCAGGTCATGACGGCCTCATTCTCGAGTCTATTGGGAATTAAGTCACCAACTTAGAAGTCAGAATGAGAGAGACCCGCAATTGTGAAGAAAGGGAAATCAAGAAAAGTAATGCAGACTCGAAAAAAGAGAGAATAAGAAGAAGATACAAGAGGGAGGAAGGGGAAAAAGGGGGTCAGCATAGTATAGGATACCTATCGCTGAGTGGCTCACGAGCATGTCCAGCATATCAATTCTCCGCATTCCAGAGCCAATGTGACGAGCGAATTTTCCTTGTCCTTCTTTGGTTTTGATTGTTTTTTGATTTCGATTTTCGTCTTGTTTTCCTTCTCTTTCTGGTATGGTATCATATCATGGAAGGGGGGAAAACAGGCAGAAAATCAATAGATTGATGATATGACATGCGATGAGATGAGATGGTCATAGCATTGCATGTCAGTCACAGAGTGTGTGTGGCATCCATGGAACGGGGCATGGAGAGGATCGAGCTTCTCTTCCGGAGCCCAAAAGAGGGTCCACTGTCAACTTAACTTACAGTTGTTCACTTACAGTTGTGCACTTACAGTTGTTCACTCAGTGGTAGCAGCCCGCCAAACCCGACCAACCCACGGGTACTGTACGGGCGCCTACCGCTTCTGTCCTCGGCTGTCTCTCCCTTATTCCTGAACTTTACCACCGATCTTACCAGTTAGTTTCCTTCCCTTGCCTTCTCTCTCCTCCCCTCTCACCTTCTCCGACTCTTCCTCCCCTCCACCCTCCACCCTCCACCCTCTCTCTCTTCTTCCCTCTCACTTCCTTCTCTCCCACCCTTTTTCCTCTATACAGCCACGTTGTCCCTCTTCTTTTTTCCTTTATTCTCCGATAGAGCCTGTCGCTCATCCTTGACTATCCCTTTCCCCCTTTTCTTTTCTCTTTTTTCCTTCGTGTTTTGTTGGTTTCGGGTCCGTGTGGTCAATGCCCGCCTCTTCCCCATACTTCAAGTAAATCGACGATCGGGCAATGGAGCGCGCCTACAGTTCAAGGTGAATCTGTCTCAATTCCAGCGCATCGTTACATTCCACACCTTCGCGCCTCACATCTCTATTCTCGCAACTCGTACCGACCATTCACACCTTGACGCACTTTGTTTTCCTTTTCTTTACTCACCTACTGTTACGACTTACGACCCTCCGCCGCCCCCGAACTCCCCCCAGCGCGCTTAGTCGATCTCCCTGAAGCTTGACTCAAGACGTCCAACTACTAGCTAGAACGATTTTCTTTGCTCTATCTTTCATTTTGGATACCGTCAGAACCTGGCTGTCGGGCTCACGCTGGACACCGACCACGATTGATTTCCAGCGCGATCAATTGGGATCGCGTACACTGCGCGCCATCTATACCCTCCCCGTTAGCGCTTTGACTCCTGCTGAGGATATCCTTTTCCTGCACATAACAATTCCGCAGACGAGCGACATGTTATAGGGACAGAAAAGGTTCTTGTTAGAAGTACGTATTAATTCTTTGGATTAAGTCGTCGCGAGCCAGCCTGTCGCCAATTACCACTCTACGAGACTGTCACTTGTCTACCATGGAGTCTCGACAGCTGGGCCTTTCGCGCACGCTGCCCAAGAATTTCACTTTCCCGTCCACCAGCATAGGGGAGCCGAGGACACCCGAGCGCATGTCAGCGCACCTAGATGTCCCGCCGCCGCCGCCGCCTCGTCATTCCAGCTGTCGCCTTCGCCGATCTCGTGTTCGCTCCGGAACCAACGTCTTTGCGCAAGCCGAGTATGACCTCAGCACCGCTTATCCACATTCCTCCGATATCCCCCTCCCCTCTATCGAATTCCCTACGCCCCGTGACTCTTTTGTGGTCAATGGAGGCCCGACAATTCCGTCGCGGGATGACCGATTTCTGGCGCCCCCTCGGGACAGAGTAGCCCTGAAGACCCCTCCAGCTCAAATCCGCCCGGATCTTGACGAGCAATCCGCCGAGCGCTGGTCTTCCGAAGATGCTCGTACCCTTGGGGAAAGCATTCAGCGACCTGGATCAGCCTGTTCGCAGGCATCGGATTCTTCCGTCTCGTCTATTGAAACGTTCGGGTCGCGGCGCTCGGCGGGTGGGAGCTGTACGAGCATGGAAAGCGATTCGTACGATTCTTTTTTCCATCTCGAATTACCGCCAAAGCATGTTACCGAGACGCCATCGATGCGTGCTGCTCTCAAGAACAAACCGCGGGCTTTCCCAGCAAAGGAGCGCTGGACAATCAATATGGACAATCATCTTTGGAATACTTATCAGTTGTATCTTCAGGATCCTACAATTACTCCCTTCAAAATGACCCCAGGCAGTATTCCGCCCCTGGGTGTCACTCATCGAGTTGCACGCGACGCAAAGCGGACCTGGGAGAAACGACGCTTCAGACTGGACAAGCAATTTCCGGTCGCCATACTTCAGTCACGTTCGGGCGGAGACAAAACCCCGACCCCTAGAACCGATGCCGCAAGACCGCTCTGGCCCAAGTCGGAAGCGTCAACCCGGCGAAGGCTCAAGCTTCTCTGTCGAAAGAAGTTCTATATCGTGCCACACTATCAACGGATGATGCAATCCAAGAGCCCGACACCGTTCTACGATTTGTTCACGCGGGCCTCACGGGAAGCCTCCCAGGCTGACGGCTACAGCAACAATTCAACCGCGTATGCAACACGCGACCTGGGCGTGTCACTTGTGGCCAGCTCAGTCCACGGACCACTCGCTCAACTCACGGCGGAAGATTCTTCTTTGCCGGGGAAGAATGATGAGTGGTTCAACACCCCCATATCAGGGGTTGCGCAGCTAGCACCGATAGAACCACCTGCGCGAAGCCATGCGAACGTAAATGAACAGGATAGCATACCTCGCCTCGGATCCCCATTTACATACAATACCTGGGGTCCTCATAGCTCAAGAAAACGAGTCCAGCGCCATACGCCCAGGAATCGACGGGACACGATCCACGTCACGGGTTCCCGGCTACGCTCCCCACCTATGTTCCCCGCTGCTGAGCATGACGCCACTGTCGCCGGCTATGCGCCTGCCACAGAAACTCCTGTAGAAAAAGATACAAGGAATCAGTTAGAGGAGCTTGTCCGCCAAGGAAAGCTGAACGACATGGACCAACGTCGGATTCGAATCCGTAACCGTGGAGCGACAATGAGTGCGGTGAACCCTAGGGGCATTGATCAATTATTTTCTCCTCCATCATCAACATCTCGCAATGAGGATAGTCTCGTGGAGAAGCCTGTCAACCCACTTCTTAATTTGGTTGGGGACAGTATCAAGCGCTTAGGCTCACCCTTCAAAGTTGAGGCCGCCAAACGGCCCGAACCCTCGCCTCGGTTCGTCCGACATGCACCGTCCCTCTCCGACCCGTTCGCAAGTGGATTGATCCCGCAGTTCAGACCGAGCGTTGCTGGCACCCCACTTAAGGAACCAGAGATCACCAGCCCACTCCCATTTGACCCGACGGAAGAAGGTATATCGGATGCGGAACGAATTCGCAGACAAATCCTCAATATGCCTTATTCAAGGCGGTGATGCTGGCACCCGTTGCCTCACTAATGACCCTGGACGACTTGTTGCGAACTTGATCGCTTTCGATCAAAGAATAATGACAGAAACGGCATTGACGAATCTTATGACCTTACCTTGAACTCCTAGAGTTCTGCCTGTTGAAAGTTCAACACTGGCAAATTTTGAAACCAAGAAAAATGACATCAATTAAAGTGCATCAACGCGCGTTCCAGCAGCATCTACCAATCTATTATGCCCAGGACCGAGGACCATGGTGTACCTGCCCAACTGGCTAAAACGAATCAACCCAACAGAAATCGATCGTTGTTTTCCTACTTCGACTAACCTCTTTGACCATTGCAACATTGCACATCTGCGGAGAGCTCCAACAAACTTCATTGGCATCCAGCTTCATGCCACCACGCAGGTCTCTTCTCAACGGTGTTGACGGTCAAACACGCTCGCTCTTTTCCTTTTTGTCCCCGCAATTTCAACCTACCGAACCACATTCATTCTCTGAAAGATCTACTCATTACCATTTCCAACTGCCAAGTAGGGCAGCTTACCAGCTACGATCAGCTAACAGCTCCCTCGCGGTTCACTCTTTGACAATTTCCTAAATTTGTTTCTCATATCATTTTCCAAATTTTATCTCATCACCACCAACCCACCAACCCCACCAACCAACTCATCAACCATCGACTTCCTGTGCGATCTGATCTATCTACTTCTTCTTTTTGCCACGACCACGAAACCGCGTGTATTCACAGGGAAATGCACGACGACGATTGGAACGGAGAGACGCGCTATTGACTGAAATGATTATTTTGTGTTGCGATAGATGAAACGATCCATGCTGCATCAAGTGTTGTTGACTCTTTCTGCTTTGGGATGAATTTGTGTGTCTTGAACAGTACAGTATGTACATGGAAAGCAAAGCAAGCGATGATGGCCCCATTATCTCATGTTCTAGCGCTTTTTTTTTTTGTTTAATTTCTGAATCTCTCTTTTCTATCTCATGTGTGTGCGACAGTGAAAGTCTCAGTATGCTTCTTCTTCGTCTTGTTTTCTTTCGAGTGTTGAGCGGAAGACTGTCTGTCTGGTTCTTTTGATTGTCCACCTTTTTGTGTGTTTCTCTATCTATCTCTAGAGATTTCTCTCTGCATTTCAGATTTGAGTTATGGCTGGGTTCCTGCGAAGGATACGCATAACTATTCTACGTTTCTCAATTCATTGATTCAAATAAACTTGTGTTCGGATACGTAGAATACCGGATAGGATGATAACTACTGTACGAGCTATTGCGATGGGGTGTTCAGCAATATCCCACTAACAAGGAACAAACTCCAGAGTACCAGAAAAAGAAAAAAGGCACTCGAATCGAAAAACAGAATCTTACCCAACAACGCCAACGCTGCAGAGCCCAAAAGCATGAAATAAGGGGTATAAACTAAAGTGGTGGGTGGTAAGGTGTATGTGTTTAGACCATGCAACATCACAACCAAGGCGAACGGCAAAAAGCTACGGGAAGGTGGACACTAAACCTTCTCCAACCTCTTCTTCCTCTCGGCGAAGATCACCTCCAGCTTGCGGAGCTGCAAGCCGAGGCCCTTCTTCTCGGCGTTGCCCAGGAGCCAGGCCTCCATGCGCTCGCGCACCAGTTTCATCGCGTGGGTCACGGGGAGAATCGGGGCCGCAGCAGCACTCGGACCGTCGTCCGCGCCGGCGGGATTGCGGGCGTCGCGCTCGACCTGAGCCCAGCGGTCGGCGCCGGGGTTGAGCAGGAGGTCGAAGACGTCGGACCAGATGTCGCGTTCCCAGTATCGCTTCAGGGATTCGCGGATGCGGTAGGTGCGGGTGGTGATGGCCGAGGAAGGATCGGGCCGGTCCGAGTCACCACCGGACGAAAAACCCTCGCTGCGGCGGACGGGCATCGACTCGATGTACTTGCCGAACAGCATGACGTGGATGGTGCCGGCCAGGCCGTAGAGGTCGATCTGGTGGGTCCAGGGCCGCAATTCGCGGATCTCGTTGCACTCGTGGCTTTTGATCTCCCAGTCAGCGAGGAATTGGACGGACGCGGGGAAGGCGTGCATGTCGATGCCGCGGCCGAAGTCGATCAGGGAGAGGCCCTTGTTGCACCAGCCGTGGTGGCCCCGCGGGGAATAGTGCACTTCGCGCGGGTCGGCGTAGTCGGTGTCCAGGTCGATCAGCGAAGAAGGGAGAGCGGGCTTGTCGTCGAGACGCACGAGACAGTTGTCGGCTTTGATGTCGCCGTGGATGATCCCACATGCGTGCAGGGCTTCGACGGTGCGGAATAGCTCGACCGTGAAGAACATGGCAAGCACTTCGTCCATTCCACCCTCACTGTTGGTGGTTGGCGAGATTGGTTCGCTGCGAATGAGATTGACCAGGTCCAAAATCGTGCCCTGACCGCGGTAATCTTCCACCAAGATACTCTCGTTGCGGTAGACATGAAGCTCGTGAGCTCGGATTATACTGTCGGTGGCGCGAGAGAGCTCAGGGTTCCGGGTCAAGCGGTCGTGCGCCATGCGGATCACATAGAACTCCCACTCACTCGGTGGGCCAACCTCCAATTTGATGGCTTCGAATCCATGGCGCGGGGCGTTGTAGCTTGAGACGGTTCTGTTGTGGGAATCTCTGCTGGAGTTACCTGTCGATTCGTTCTCCGAGTCAGACGGTAGGCCTTCGATGCTCTCGGCGAAGTAGACGGGGGCATAAGCTCCGGCACCAAGTTCTCGTCGGATGATATAGCTTCGGTCAGCACCTGGTAATTCAAGGATGGGCAGGTCAAAAGCCGCCTCGTCTCCGCTCTTCCCACGCTTGCTAGTCGCTTTGAAGAATCTTTGGACTTCGGCGCCGTAATGGGTCATCATTTGCGGGTGGTTGTGATAGCCTGCGTAGGATGCCAAAGGCGGCTGCAGGGAATGAAGAATGGTGTTACGGATGTCTTTATTCGTGGGACTGCATTGCAGCTGCTTGATAACCGGCTCTTGTCGACTGCTCTCACTCAGAGGCGTAAGTCTCATGCTAGATCGCACTTCGTCCACATTTGGACAGAAGGTCACATCCTCGAGGATATCGGCGAAGTGGTCCTCGTGGTGAGGGGTGGTAGTAGCAAGTAGGGGACTTGACAAGAGGTTTCCCATTTGCGGTTTGGAGGGTGTCTTTACGTTATACATCTGGGCCCTCGCCGCTGTCATTGAGATAGAGTACTCCGTCTGCTCCACGATCGGCGTCATGAATGGCAAGCGGTTCTGAGCTACCATCGCAGGATCCCGGTAAGTGCCGTAGGGAGCGACATAATCTTCGGGCATCTCTGGGACAAATCGCTGTCTTTCAGGCTGCTCGATACCGGAATTTTCGTCAAAAATCTCGTTCTCTCTATTGTCATAGGCGGGGCGTTCGTCATGGAGTGAATGAGATGTGTGTGTGTCGGGGACGTCGCAAGCAGAGAACTGTGTCCATTCACCATCGATAACACTTTCCGCCCGTGTGTTATCCTCGAACCCATCATCGTCAAATGACTTGTGGAAACTTGTCGTCTCATCGTCGCCGAAATCGCTGGATGCAGCTGAAATATGTCCCGTCACAGTGCTCTCCCCAGCGCTTGTGTAGTCATCATCATCGAAATCACTCTCGGCCGCTTGATCTGTCTCCGCCTTCAG
This sequence comes from Aspergillus uvarum CBS 121591, assembly GCF_003184745.1. Classification (NCBI taxonomy): domain Eukaryota; kingdom Fungi; phylum Ascomycota; class Eurotiomycetes; order Eurotiales; family Aspergillaceae; genus Aspergillus; species Aspergillus uvarum. Next base: position 106,196 of record NW_020291356.1, read on the forward strand.
TGGCTGGTTGAATATACTATAAATCTCGTCTGTTGCAGCTCGTGTGTGTATAGTCATCGTGGGTTCAGCAGTGCTTTTCCGACGAATCTTGCTGCCTCCAGTGGGAGAATCAAACTTCATTTTGACTATGGGTTGTTAGCATCCCAAAACGACATACCATAGACAACACGCTTACTTGTCTGGGTTTCTTGCTTAACCTCGCGCATTTTCATTTTGCGTGCCTTGGTCTTGTTTTCCTGGGCAGCATTTGCCTCACCGTGTTCCTGCGTATGAGTCTCTCTGTCCTTCACGGTCAATTTCTGCCTGAACTGATCCGGTAGTTCGTTCTCTATGCCATGTTCGAGCGGATTCTCGGAGGGCATTTCGGCATTAGAATTGCCGGGAATCTCCCTGAGAGGCACCTTAGGTACCCGCCAGTCCTTCTTCAGCCACCCCCGCCTCATGGCTCTGAGCTCCTCGAAGCTAACTTCATGGTTCGGATTCTTATAATCAGGGTATACAGCATCGAGGTTGACGAAAACGCGTTCGCGGCGTCCGGTACGTGGATTGATCGCTTCCCTTACGCGGTGCTCTGGCACGACATCTGGAATATCTTGTTTGACTTGGATTTTGGATTTTGACTGAAATACATTAATCGTAAACCAATCCGGTTTCATGCCACCAATTAGTCCTGCGATCGTAAATATCTGGAAGTCAGAGAGAATCGGGAAATGCACATACCTCGTCCCGAAAAATCGCCATCTTCTCCTTTGGCACGGGCTTCTTTCCGGCCTTCAAGGTTTCTCCCGCCCAGGGCTTCGCTTCCACCTTATTCTCCTTGCGTCGATCCTGCAGTGATCCGATGTTGTCCCAGCCTTGCGCCGGTCCGCTGACCGCCGGCTGGCTCGCTGCGTCGGCGTCGGAGAAGATCGCCATCTTCGGTTTGCCGGATTTCGTCTTCGAGGCAGCGCTGCGGGCGGGGGCCGGGCGCTCGGCGGCCTGGGGGTCGGGCGAGGCGGGTGCAGCCGACGCGAAAGGATCAACCTTGGCCGCCAAGGCTGGGCGGACGGCGGGCAAGGCCGGCGACGAGGGGCCATTATCCTGCGTCTGTTGTTCGTAGCGATGCTGGAACTCGCGGTATTTGCGAGCCAGGCGTTCTGCTGGCCGCGCCTCGCGCTCGATCCCGAGGTGGTAGACCTCGTCTGCCTGTGTCCATCTCCCAGCACCCTCCAGCCAGGCCGCAAACTCCTCGTAAAATAATGCGAGGCCCTCACCAATATGATGACGGGCCAAGAAAGCGAATGTCTCCCGTGGCGAGTCGGAGAAAAGTCTGATGTATTGCAGCCATAGCCGCAGGTAGCGGGGGTCGTTTTTGTAGTGAGCCGAGGAGAGAAAGTGTTTCACGGCGCGTTCGAGAAGAGGAAGAAGCCCGGATTCGGAGGTAGCCTGGGCGGAGGGGTAGGCGTTGAGCGTCCATTTCACATATCGGTCGTAAACATCGAGGGGGTCATCAGATTCGTCAATAGCTTGCAGCTCCGCCTCATATTCTTGTCTGATCGCATCGTTGACGCTTCTGGTCTCATTTGGCGACGGCACGGCGAGCTTGTCCGTCGTTTCTCGGGGACTGAAAATCCGGGCTAGCTCTCGAGCCGATCGTCCCCCCGGTAGCGATTGAATGTTCTCCTTCTGGTTTTCGATGATATCGAAGTCGATCAAGTCGTTTGAAGCCGCCATGGCGGCGATGGAGCGCGAAATAAGGATCGCCCACTTCGAATGTGTAGTGCAAGAGTCGTTTCCGCGGTGTTTGAGTCGTTATTATAATTGTTGTCGGCGGTTCGGTGGTGGTTGGAGGGCGATGAAGGGCGATGGTCGACACGGTTCAGGCTGCAAGGGAGCCAAATCAGAAGAGGTTGAAGCAAATCGAGTTTATCGATAAACAGCCGCTAGTCCGGATGTGGTTGCCCTGACAACCGGTCACATGCACGCTAGTCCCAGAAAGGCAAAATTGAAGCTGCTACCAGCTGGCTGCCCTTCAACTTACTGTATTGTGAGGGAGCTGTCTTGCAATGTTTTGAGATAATGTAAAAGTGTCAATCGCTTGTAGCTATGTTCCTGAACGCAGGACTTTTCTCCTAACATCATAGGTACGTAACGTTAACAGAACCAGGAGTAAAGTAAGGCCTCGACCCTGCAAAGTCCGCTCCGCTCCGCGTCTCCATATCGCCAAACCGCCAATTCTGACAGTTTTGGCCGACCCACCGTCCAATTATCGGATTGCTTGATTTTGGAATATCATCCGAGAAGTGTTGAAATCCACCCACAGACGAAAGACGAAGGTACGATGCCTCCTCGCGGTGCTCGCAAAGCAGCACCCAGCGCTGTCGCTGTCTCGCCACCGCACTCCCCGGAAGATCAAAAACGCAAGCTTGTCGACGAAGATCGCGAACCAACCTCCCCACTTCGTCGATCAAAGCGCGTCAAATCAGCCGGGGCCTCTGCTGCTTCACTGTCTACGACTCCGATTGAGGTAGAAACTGGCAGTCAGGCCAAAACTGCAAGTCCAGGGACTTTGAAACACAAAGCTCGTCAAGGCAAGGCCGCCGCCGCCGCCGCCGCCGTCGCCATTAAGCAGGAAGTAGAGGAAGAGGTTGAGACGACGGTCACGGGGAAGGCATCAACAAAAGACAACGTGAATTCGGTGAAAGAGGAAGAGGTTGAAGAGAAGGTATCCAAAACGGTCAAGGTTTCCAGGCAGCAGAAAACCAAAGAAGCCGAAATGGTGCCTTTGAGAGCTCGGACCCAGGGATTGCGCATGCTTGTCGGCGCGCATGTCAGCGCAGCCAAAGGTGCGTCGACTTGGTTTTCAATTTATCTTTTGGATCGTGATCCTGGTACTAATAGTCGGTACAGGCGTCTTCAACTCGGTGAACAACAGCTTGCACATAGGGTGAGTCCCATAGAGTCTCCTTCCGGTCGGCCATCGACTAACCCGACGTCAGTGGAAACGCATTTGCTCTCTTCCTCAAGTCGCAAAGGAAATGGGACAACCCACCCCTTCAGGATGACCACCGAGATCAATTCCGCGCCATGTGTAAAGAGCACAAGTATGATGCAGCAAAGTGAGCACCCCTACGCCAATCTGTCATCTGTCCCCAACTTACCTTAAACCCAGACACATCCTTCCGCACGGGTCATATCTTGTAAACCTGGCTCAAGAAGACAAAGCTAAAGCCAAACAAGCCTACGATGCCTTCCTCGACGATCTCCGTCGGTGCGAAGCTCTAGGCATTCAGCTCTACAACTTCCAGTAAGCCAGCTAGCTCCGCGAACCCTCAATGCATGTATTCCTCTTCATCACGGATACTGATTGTGCGCGAATAGTCCCGGCTCTGCCAACTCAACCCCACACGCCAGTGCTATCACGCGACTAGCCTCCGCGCTCACCTCGGCCCTCCGCGCCACCACGACCGTGATTCCGGTCCTCGAAACCATGTGCGGCCACGGCAGCACGATCGGTGGCTCCCTCTCGGAATTCAGGGATCTGCTCGCCCAGATCCCTGCTGACCTGCACCCGCGAATTGGCATCTGCATCGACACCTGTCACAGCTTCGCGGCGGGCTACGACCTTGTCACCCCCACGGGCTTCGCGGCCTTTATGCAGGAATTTGAGGAATTGATCGGCATTCAACATCTCCGGGCCCTCCACCTTAACGACTCGAAAGCGCCTCGCGGTAGTAAACGGGATCTGCACGCAAATATTGGGACGGGATTCTTGGGCCTACGGGCGTTTCACAATGTTATGAATGAGAAGCGGTTCGAGGGGGTGCCTATGATTCTCGAGACGCCGATCGACCGGCCAGAAGCAAAAACCGGAACGAAGGATGAGGGTGGGGATGATGGGGAGGCTGGGCAGGCGAAGGGCAAGAAGAAGGCCCCGAAGAAACCAGCTGGTGCTGCAGGGAAGTTAGTCGCCGATCCCAGTGTCTGGGCGAAGGAGATTGAGCTTCTCGAGTCTTTAATCGGCATGGATCCGGAGGGAGCGGAGTTCCGAGCTCTGGAAGCGAGATTGGCCGACGAGGGGAAGGAGATGCGGGAGAAGCAAATGGAGCAGTATATGCGGAAGCTGGAGGCGGATGAGAAGAAGGCAGCCAAAGGATCGGGCGTGAAGAAGGGACAGAAGACGCTGATGGAGATGATGAACGGGGCGGAAAAGAAGAAGGGGAAGACAGTGAAGAAGAAGAAGAAGAAGGATGAGAGTGATGATGATGATGATGATGATGATGATGAAGGGTGTCAGTCTCATTCAGAGGACTAGTCCTTGTACGAGTTGTTCGACCTCAAATGAGGTATTGTGGAAGTATCAACCGGTCCGAGTGGACAACAGCCCTATAAACTGTGCGGGCTCATCACCTCATTGTGTTTCCACTGTAGACAAACACGGACATTCGATACCATATGAAAATGTACGGTAAGTATTCCGTACATTGCAACCCAACATCCCCGATCAACCACCCGACGAAGATTTACAGCCCATCCAAAGTGTAAACAACCAACTTGAAGGTAACTTGAAGCTAAAGCTGATTGCCCGAAATAGCATCCCCGACCTTGACCAACTCGAGCCTTAGCGCCGGCAAGGCAGCATCAGCGCATCACCGCATCACCGCATTTCCCCAGCCACCCGCAATAAACAAGGCCAGGGCTGTAAAAACAACATGGCTGGGGAACACTTACTCGGCCAGGCACTGATTGACTCCATCACTCCAATAGTCACTCAAGGCCGTGTGTGGACAACCTTATAAGCTGTCCCACAAACATGCCCGCCATCTCCCATTTCCCCTTCTCCATCCATCTTCCTCTCCTCCTTTGGTCTTTGGAATTCATACCATCAATCTATATCCCGGGTATCTGACATTCACGGGCACATTCCTCAGGAACCCAGATTGAATCCAGATCCCACTCCCCACAGACTGTGTGCATAGATCGATAACCACCTGCCTACACACCGGATTCCCGGTCTATCCCATGAGGCATCGCAACCCCAATTAAACCACGAAGCACTTTGTCAATTCACCTACCTCACCATATCCAACCACCAAAGTCCAACCACACTGCACCGGAAACCCCGCCGCGATGCAAGAAAACATCGCCATCGCGGTGATCATCATCGTCCTGTTCATCATCCTCGCCATCGCGGGCTACGGCATCCACACCATGAAGAACCGCGTGGCGTACCGGAAACGCGCCATCGATGAGGAGAGTGGGGAGGAAGGCGGGGGTGGTTGATTCTCGACCTTGCCTGAGTCCCTCTCTCTCTCTCTTTCTGATTTTGTTTTTTTTTTCGGTTTTTATTATCGCGCCTTGCTGGAAAAGGTGTTCTTTTGGAGTCATTCATGAACTAGGTTTTATGCGATATATCTATGCCACCTACTGGATGGGATGTTTGTTGTTTGTTTTGGTTGAAATGTGGTTATGACTTATGATGCAATGGATGATGGGATTGGGTTTGGACTTGACGACGGTGAAGTGATGGATAGGGGGTTTACTCAGTGGGAGTTGTCTGTAAGGGATGGGGGATGGTTGCTGGGGGTATTCTTGTATTTTGTTTGGATTCTTCGAGGGCTTGAGAAGGGTGGACTGGTTTCGACCCTCGGTGTTCATTTTTCTTTGGGGATTGTTTATATATTACCGACTATATTTGAAGCATTATTGTTACCGTGTCAGTAATGAGAAAAAGGGTATATTGCGTACAAATTGAACTACCCCCCGATTCTGAAAGTTACAGAATGCTTCAGGTTTCTATCATGTATCCCAGTCGTAGCATAACTCGTCATCGGATTGCCCATTTGATCCAGGAGCTGAGTACACAGTACACTCAACTCAATCGTTCATCCGAGAATCTTCAGTCCGCCCTTGGTCTTGCCATGCTTCTTGACTCCATCATGCTTGACCTTGCCCCCACCAGCACTGCCCCCACCCGAGCCGCCTCCACCCCCGTGCTTCTTCCCATTCTTGTTGTTGGACACAGGCCGAACCTCGGTGGTGGCCCGCCGGAGCAATACCGGATGCGAGCCAATGTACTTGCCTTGCATTTCTCGCGCCGCTTTGAAGTAGTCGTCGCCGTCGCTGAAGCTGACAAACCCGTAGCCCTTGCTCTTCTGCGTGCGCTTGTCGCGGATCACCCGCGCCTTCTGCACCGACGTGTACTTGGCGAACGCCTTCAGCAGCGAGTCATCCGTAACCTCGCCCGCCAAATTTCCCACGAACAGACGAAAGTGCGCCGGATCCCACTCCAGGAGTGTCGAGTCGGTCCAGTTCTGTCCACCGCCGGAGCGGACAACTGTCTTCGGCGCGGGCTCGGGCACCCCCACGATCGGCGCGGGCGTGTTGGCACCAGTGGCGGCACCAGATGGTGTGTTCGCGCCAGATGCAGGACCAGCCCCGATTCCCTGGCTGACATCTCGGCGTCCTGGGATCTTGCCGGGGACCGGGACTTCCTCCTTGTTCGCGTAGGCGCTCTGCCACTGCGCAATCTGCGCTTCCGTCTCCGGGTCCATGCCGGAGTCATTGCGGCCGCCGTAGCCCCTTCCGGCGGCGGGCTGGAAGGGGTTCTGGATCCGTGGCACGGACGGGCCGTACGAGGTGCCGTCATTGTACTGGGCCGGGGCTCCGTAGTAGGTCGGGCCGCTCTGGTACGATGCTTGTGGTTGTTGTGGATAGTAGTTACCGTAGCCGGTTGTAGTTGGTGTCGCATAGCCGCTGGAGGAGGTGGGTGGAGCAGACACCACGGGGCTGCTGGTACGGTAGGGTTGAGTGGAGGCTACTGAGCGCGGGGCGAAGGCAGTGGCGGCGCCGTAGCCCGGTCGCGACGGCCCGTGACTGCCATATCCGCTGCTTGCACCGGGCGGCGCATACGAGGGTGCAGCCGAGTATGCGGGTTGTTGGTAGGTGGCAGGCGAAGCAGTGCTCGCTGATGGTGGTGGACGCGCAGGGAGCGACGAAGGTGCTTGCCTAAGACCTGGAGGTGGCGGAAAGGACATGATGAACGGAGAGTTCGGTACAAAGGAGAAACGGTGGATAGTGTGATGCGCTGTTCAGCAACTAGCAACAGACACGTACCTTCAGGGCCTGACTGACGTCGCAGTCAATACGCCAGACGTCACGCCTGAAAAAGGTCCCGAATCCTGGTGCGGAAGATGTGTGGTTTGAAGGTGAAAGGCCGTATCTCAAGCAAGACCAGCCTGGAGGATTGAGTATAGAGTTGATGATGGACGCTGGTAGCACTTGCGTGGGAGTTATAGAATTGGCTGGGATCGTGAGATATTGATCAGGAGGAGAAGGATTATGGAAATCTGATTGTCAGTGTGGATAGTAGTGTGAGTTGATGGGCTGGCAGATGGTTCTAGATGCCTGAAGCAACAGACACGGCCGACAAAAGAAAAGTTGCGCTGACGGCTTCCAAGGCCTGCCGTAAGGTGCAAACAGGCCATTGCAGAATCCTGTCGCTTCGGCTACACGTGACTACTGATGCATGCAGATGGTAGCAGGACCGCACCGTTGCTGAACCATTGAATCTGATTGTTCTTGTTGAAGCCAACCTAGCTTCTGCCATTAGAAGAAAAGGCTCTCATCAATGCTAACATGTAAGCTTGACAGCGAATAGCCCGAGTACGTAGCTACGTATCAGCGGGGAGTTTCCTCTTTGGAAAGAAAGTCAGTCCGGTCTATACGAGGATGAACTATACGAGGATCAACCTGCTACCGTCTTAGTGCTTGAAAGTCATCCGTACAGTACAACCTGCTTATTGCCAGGTAGTGAGCTGAAGGCTACATGTCTCGTCCTGCGGACTGCATGATATCGGAGTCCAGGAACCCCCGCGGGCGAGTCAATGATTTGGCTGGCCCCGATCTTCTTACTCAGCGCAGGCTAGCCACACTGCGTGGTGGTTCTGAACCCCCAACCGATTGATTACTGAGTATGATTGAACCCATGCCCATGTGATGCAACTTGACCCCCACCCTAAACCTGACTAGGAAATGCAGTTGCCGACCACAGACTACTAGATATTTGCGAGTAAGACTCCGAGTGCAGCTTCTAGAGAATTGACCAGTACGGAGAAAAGAACCCCCATCGGCTTCATTGAGCTTTAGACCAAGTAATTAGGAGATGCGGGATGATCAGAGGCCCCGGAAATGGAGTAGATTTCTCCGGCGGGAATTGTTCTGATCGGCTTTAAGCCTAGAAGGAGGGATGAGTTTCCGCGCTAATCCGATTTATTTGGCGGCCAGCTGCAATTGATGACGATGACCGATCATCCTAGTCTCCCCTCCTGTGAGGATGAGGATAATGGTGATAATGAAGATGAAGAAGTCTCGTCGACTCGTACACATACTTCTTAGTTCAGCATCTGGGTGAGATATGAGGGTGGGATGGGTGGAGGGGAGAAGGGCTTGGAAGGCGGTCCCAATTTATCCGTTCCCGAACGAGCTTCACCGAAAGCGCTACTCTGGGACAAATTCCTTTTTCAGGGCCGATGTAGGCCGGATTCTAGCGGATTTTCTGCAGTGCCGCTGCCGGTTGCTGTGCCCCTCCATTGCCCCGCCAGAGCATGAGCATGAGCATGAGCATGAGCATCATCATCATCATCATCATCATCATCATCATCATCATCATCAGTAGCACAACAGCTGCTGCCACCATAGAAACTATGGCATTCACTGGGTATGAATACATTCAGTTCGAACTGGCTTATTGATTTGAAGAATAAATAAAGCCATATGAAGAGAGTCCGATTGAATGAAGCAATTGCAAGGTAGTCTAGTTTCTGTTCCCTTGTATCATCAATTCATATATCCGATAGTTACCAAAAGAAGCTGGCCGGTCTCACCGGAGGACTCTGCTCCCTCTGGTGTTCTCTCCCTCCCCTCTAAACTTATCGATTGCCCCGCTCAACCCAACTCCTCAACCTCCCGTCCCACCACCCATGACGGAAGAGCTGCTCCGTAAGCCCCGTCCACATTGCGTGAATCCTGCTCTGACATCTTCCAATGCTTTCCTTCTTACGGTCCTCGCTTGCCCCGTTCCCTTTCTTCCCCTTCTTCCCCTTCCTGGTCCCTCTTCCTTCTCCCCTCATATATCCTCCGTCACTCCCACTTCTTGTAACTACCTCATCTTTTTTGCTTCCTCTCTCCAAAAAAAAACATACCTAATCTCCTCCTTCCCTCCCACCCCACAATTTCATCATGGCCGACAAAGCTGTGTAAGTAGCTCTACCACTCCTCCTTCCTGATGCTTCATCATGATCCATGCATTGCATTTCCTCATGCATGCATTGGTCGATCCTCTTCCACCACGCGGCTACCATCTTGGAGCGCATACTAGCCTCAAGATGACTTCGGATCATGGTCATGAACTCGAATTGCCCTTCGTCTGTGAATTATCACGATGAGGAGGCCGCAGGTCCAGAGGGTCGCATTGATCCCTACGTCCTCGAACGTTCGGATCAATCCCCTCCTTGTCCATCTTTTTCTTTTCTATCTACCCACCTATTGACATAGAACCTGGCGACTGACTTCAGCGCCCGCCTCGCCGGCATCAATGTCGGCGCTCCGGCGCGTTCTTTGCCTAGTGCTGATTTCGGTCTCATCGGTCTGGCCGTTATGGGTCAGAACCTGATCCTTAACGCCGCTGACCACGGCTTCACCGTCTGCGCCTACAACCGTACCACCTCCAAGGTCGACCGCTTCTTGGAGAACGAGGCTAAGGGTGAGTCTCATTACCTATTGTCTTTCACGCAAAACCAACTCATCATGGTGTACCACCAGGCAAGCCCATTGTCGGTGCTCACTCCGTCGAGGAGTTCTGCGCCAAGCTCAAGCGTCCCCGTCGTATCATGCTCTTGGTTATGGCCGGAAAGCCCGTTGATCAGTTCATCGAGTCTCTTCTGCCCCACCTTGAGGAGGGTGATATCATCATCGATGGTGGTAACTCCCACTTCCCCGACAGCAACCGCCGCACCAAGTACCTGGCCGAGAAGGGCATCCGCTTCGTCGGCAGCGGTGTCTCCGGTGGTGAGGAGGGTGCCCGTTACGGTCCCTCCCTGATGCCCGGTGGTAACGAGGAGGCCTGGCCCTACATCAAGGATGTCTTCCAGAGCATCGCCGCCAAGAGCGACGGTGAGGCCTGCTGCGACTGGGTCGGTGACGAGGGCGCTGGTCACTTCGTCAAGATGGTCCACAACGGTATCGAGTACGGTGACATGCAGCTCATTTGCGAGGTAAGTCATCAAGCCTGCCGAAATCCAGAATCGGAATGTCACGTACAGAGATTAACCATAGTATCCATCTCTAGGCTTATGATATCCTCAAGCGCGGCCTTGGTCTTAAGGGCAAGGAGATTGCCGATGTTTTCGCCGAGTGGAACAAGGGTGTCTTGGACTCCTTCCTGATTGAGATCACCCGTGACATTCTCTACTACAACGATGAGGATGGAACTCCTCTCGTCGAGAAGATTCTTGACAAGGCTGGTCAGAAGGGTACCGGCAAGTGGACTGCTGTCAACGCTCTTGACCTTGGCATGCCTGTCACCCTGATCGGCGAGGCCGTCTTCTCTCGTTGCTTGTCTGCTATCAAGGACGAGCGTACCCGTGCCAGTGGCCTCCTCAACGGCCCTACCCCCGAGTTCGATGGTGACAAGCAGGCTTTCATCAAGGACCTCGAGCAGGCCCTGTATGCCTCCAAGATCATCTCCTACGCTCAGGGCTTCATGCTCATCCAGGAGGTAAGACACTTCCCGCATCCAGTCCGATATGCAGTTGCTAACGAGAATCTCAACAGGCTGCTCGTGAGTACGGCTGGAAGTTGAACAAGCCCTCCATTGCCCTCATGTGGCGTGGTGGCTGCATCATCCGTTCCGTCTTCCTTAAGGACATCACCAACGCTTACCGCAACAACCCCGACCTTGAGAACCTGCTCTTCGACGACTTCTTCAACAAGGCCATCCACAACGCCCAGCAGGGCTGGAGAAACGTTGTCAGCAAGGGTGCTCTGTGGGGTATCCCCACCCCTGCTTTCAGCACTGCCCTCAGCTTCTTCGACGGCTACCGCACCCGGGACCTCCCCGCCAACCTGCTGCAGGCTCAGCGTGACTACTTCGGTGCCCACACTTTCCGCATCAAGCCCGAGCACGCCAGCGAGACCTACCCCGAGGGTAAGGACATCCACGTCAACTGGACCGGCCGTGGTGGCAACGTCTCTGCGTCGACCTACATTGTTTAAATCAAACACGCGATGTAATACGCTGGACGTGAAGCCTCGCACGGGTCTATCAGGGGACAGTTGGACTGAGCTCAGGGAGTTCGCGATATGCACTTACTGAGTGAAGAATGACATGATGAAAACAAGAAGCGGAACAGGAAGTATACCTAATTCTGCTTCATAGTACTATGTATCTAGATGCTTACTTTTACGTTTAAAACCGTATGGAATGAAATGAACCCTTTTCTTTTCTTTTTTTTTTTTAAGTGGTGTCTGTGATAGTTAACCAGTAGTTACTATCGATTCGTCGTAGAGGTTCTTGTGAATCAAGTAGACAAACCATGTATTGTGTGCTTTCGAATGCTCGTAAATAGTGTAATCATGATGGCGCGAGGAGTCATGGATCCATTGGTGCTGCAACGGAAGTCTCGCTCCGCCCTGAGCTAATCCCGATTGGGCCGGCCAAACGTCGCCGCTCTCCGACCTCTTTCTGCATCATCCTCTTGCAACCTTTCTCAGTATCTTACTTCAATCCACTACATGTTAGGCGTTGTAGGCGCTCAACTCTCTCTTTTTCTCACTCCAATCGGTCGAAGTAGGGGTGGGTCACATTTTGCATCGGCATTGCTGTCTTAGAATCTCCTTTTCTTGTCGTTCTTTTGTCCGACTTTGTTTCAACTGCGGTTCCCGCTCCGTCCCACTTCAGCCTGTTCCGCGCCCGAGTTCCATCGTCATTGTTAGTAACGACCGTGGTTTCAAAACACTTCCCAGCATTACCGTATGATAGTTGGGTTGCCGGGCTGACCTAGTTCGTCCTTCTAGCAGGTGCCTCCGTTCCTCTCGCCCTTGATTTAGGTTCTACCTCGATCTCGCCTCGGTCGAAATCGTACCCGATAGTGGACCCTTGCTGGACTTGGTGCTGTCGGTGGTGGGACAGTCTCGTTCGAACCATCCATCTTCAGCAGAGGCAGGCTTATGGCAGACAACAAACGTCAGAGTGTGGGAGCGAGAGGATCTGCGCAAGGACCGACCGGAGGAGCCGCAGGTCAGGGAGCGACAGGCGCCATGGTGCCTTTGGAAGTGGCATTGAGCCGCGCCATTGGCGCACGGTAAAGCTCCCTGTTCTTCCCGGGCCTGTGTAGCCTGGTGTTGGTGTGCATTTGGTTGCCTATAAGCGGCTTTTGATGCCTGCTGCTGGCTAAGTTCTATTCGTCTGTATGCTGATACCATCATCATCTCCTAGTGTCCGCATCAGCACAGCCCCGGTCGCGTCGACGATTGAGGGTACCCTCTTTACTGCTGACCCCATCACGAATCTAGTCGCCATTGACACCGCCGACGGAAAGCAGTCCCAGACCGGTGACTACCGCATCATCCCGATTTCGCGTATACAGTCCGTTCAGATCCTCTCCCTCGCCCCGTCTGCTACCACCTCCGATGGACCGTCCTTCGCCGACGCTGTACCACCCCTCCACGCTCTCGACATACGATCTTTGAAGAACCGGGAGGCCAATGCTATTGCTAAGGCGCACGAAAGCGAGGCTCGTCGTGGCAAGGGCGTGACTCGCGAGGCACAGGACATCTTCGACGCCTTCAGTCGGACCATGCCGGCGAGATGGGATGGGGCCAAGATTATTGTGGCGGATGCAGTCTCAATTGCGGCTCCATACCGCGTGGATGACTGTCGGTCTCTGGTGGCTGGTGACACGGCTGCCCTTGCCCGAGTACGCAAGGTGGTGAGTCATTTATTCATTCGTGGATCTTGTGCAAGTAGTGGCGGTCTGACTTGAAACGTACAGCTCGAAATGGAACGCAAGAAGATTGAATTGCGCAATGCCAGCGCCGCCATCGGTATGGGCCACCTCCCCCGTCTTGGCCGCCAGAGGTTTCAGCATTCATCTAACGCATCGATCGCAGGGCCTGGCGCTGCTGGACAGAGAAAGGGTGGTTGAACCGTTCCTGTAACGGAGTTGACTACCTCTTCGACGACTAGTTTTGTTTTATATGACACTGTCATCAAAGCGAGTTTCAGTGGATTAAATGCCCCATCCGCATGGATTAGCCAGATGAGAAGAGCATTGGGGGAGAGAGTGATCGACCCCTTGAGGTTGAACTATACATGGGGAGTGTGGGGTCTCGGGCTTTAGAAGAGTCGCAAGAAAAACCACGTGGGATGGAGATGAGGGACTGATAAGATCTTGGTGAGCTGGGTGTAAAGAATTCTCTGGATGCATTGGGGTGTGGTAGGTAGGATTGACTGCATTCACGTCTTGCAGATCTGCCGGCTATACACTTTGGGGAGGGCGAGTGGGAATGACGGTCTACCCCCCAGCTAATGTATGTGAATCTGAAGATATAGTACCGGAGACTCTGATAGGAGGGCAACATTGCTATGTCTTTCTAAATGTCCCAGTAGCCTAACATTTCAGGCGAATAGCTTGGTTCCTTTCTCCCTCAAAAAGTGGCAAGTGTTGTAGACAAGGAGATATCCTCCCAACCCAGGGTACTGTACAACTCTCACCCAGTTTGACTATCCCAAGCGCTGTATGTCCCACGTCCAGTAAGTACAAGCGACTTCCGCTCATCGTCGCGTGGTTACAAACCTCCGGATCGTCGTTCACTGTGCACCCTGTCACGAAAACCTTCCAGCCTGACCGACCGACCATGTGAGCGGCCCCGATGATCTGCAGGAGAGCACGCTACACCCCCTTGCTACACTCCTCCTCTCTCGTTGTAGTATCAGTAACACAGCGGAAGGACGAACACCTGCCCCAGATCACGCCTTCTTGTAGGACTGTGCCTCGCGGAATTCATCGTGGATCCTACCTCCCCCGTTCCTGAGGTGGCCCGAAATTTTGCTCGGGATGTATTTGTGTGTGTGTGTGTGCGTGTGTGTATCGGATTATTTCGTTATCGCCTGGCTCGATTCGGTATCGAGATACAGGGTTGGATCGGACGTGTCGAATGCTTTATTGCAAGATGCTTTTGTTTACTTTTGTTGAGAGTGGGGCTTTGGTTTTTGATTTTTGAATTGTGCATGGGACTATTCATGCAATATTTGAGGATCTACAGCTACGGAGTACTGGGGAATATACCATGTAGAACTGAGAGTTTGAAGAAGGAGATTTATGGCTATGGGCAGTTGTTAGTAGGGGTTGTTGAGATGTCTGAGCGTTTCCTTTTTTTGTGTGCCGTGCGGGGAAGGGAGGGAGGGGGATGGGGGATTCGCGGGACGAAGATGGCTGATGATTGTCAGTTATTTGGACCCTGCGCAAAAGGTGATTGATTGCTTGATTGATTGATTGATTGAGGTATCCTCTCTCTGTCAATAAGAGTATTGGTAAGACGAGGTAGTTAACTAGCTAGTCACTAATATTTCCATGGCCCCAGGGTCCTCCTCGAACCGGGCTGGGCCACATGGACGAGAGAGGCTATTCGAGGATAGTATATATGCATAACGGATGAAATGGCAGGTGACTCGGTCCATTTTACCTGGGCAGATACGAGGATTCCACCCATGTCTTCTCTCAACTAGAGAGAGAGGAAGGGCCCGGGGGGGCAATAAGCTGCTGTTTATGGTTCGTTAGTGCCAGTCGAAATCATTTTCCCGCTTTGGTCTTTGTCTTTCTGGTCATGGTCTGATGATGATGAATGACATCGGTTGGTGGTTATCTTGTAGCCCTATGAGTGTGGCGAGAGAGTGAGATCCTCTGTGAGAGTGGGTGCGTGTAGAAAGTGGAACAACAGAAGAAAAAGAAAGATAAGGGATTCGAGAAGAACGATCTAGCCTCGGTTCGTTTGTTGTGTTTGAGGGGATGGGGGGGAACTATGATCTCAGCCCGAGGATGGGATTCGTTCATCGGTTCATCATATCTGGGTGTGGTGGTTCGGCTCCAGAAGATCATGGATTCTCATATCACATCATAGCTACTGAGTGACTCAGTAGATGGAGTATGCTTATGCGGTCCAGGACTCAGTCCATGTGTGCCTGAACTCTTTCCCGTAACCTCTGAACAGAGCAATTCTGCTTGTCGGGTCAGTCCGAATCCCTCCTCATTTTCCTTCCATACAGTCAGCCATGCAATCGACCACCGTCCGACCACCCAATGACCGTCCATCAAAGACGCGTTGGTTAAAGTTGGTTCCCGCCGACGCTGGCCGATTTCTCAATTATTGCTGGTTCAGATGCCAAGCAGTCAGTCAATTCAAGTCGGTGTGGGTGGGTGTGTGTGTGGGAATTATCAAGAGTAACAGTAAACTGCGCCCCAGGCACGGAAGCCGGGTGGGATAGATAGATAGATAGGTGATTGCTGCCTGATTGCTGGTTGGATGTATACTGACTACTAGATACAGAGTACGATGGTTAATTATACGGTCATGATTAGCTGACTCTTACTCTTGAAGCATCCTGTCCGACAATGATCATAGTCATAGTCAAGAAGAGACCTTATGTTAACTGAGTTGCAAGCTACTATACTCACATTTGGGTCAACTAATTTAACTAACCGCCCCTGGGCTTTTCTATCGCTCCCCTCTTTCCCCCGGATCGTCCGGAAGGGTAAAGCCCAAAGATTGCAAAAAATTTAATCTCGGAGCGTCGGAGCCATCGCCAATGTACTGTACCCAGTGAGTGGCTTGTCTGTTTGTTCCCCGCTCTTCCAGCCTTGGGAAAGAATCGAATGACCGGCGACTTGCCCTCATGCCCAGCAACTAGTTTAAGGCAGACAGGGGGGGCCAAGTGGCACAGCAAAGTGGAGGGAGGAGACAATTCTTGTGATCCACAGGCACTAATGTAGGGAAAAAGGGAGGAAGGGAAAGGGAATACTGAGAACTGAGAAGTGAAGAGATTGAACCCTGAGCAGCCCGTCCTTTAGTTTATCCTTCAATCAGTCTGTCGTCCCATTCGGCACGGAAGTTCAAGGGTCAGGCACTCCGTCTTGCATTGAGAGAGGTGATGGATGCCCTTCTTTTTGTTCTTCGTCTTGCTTCGCTTCTCCTTCCTCTCGGTTGTGTGATTTCCACTTCCCTGAAAGTGGCCTGTAGTTTTGAGACAAGTCAGGTGTTGTGGAACCAGTCTAGTGATTGTTGTCATCATGATTATTAACCTTTGGTCGTGCTCGTATTCTTTTGGGTTCGGGTTGCTGGATGGTCTGGGGATGAAATGACGTCCCGGTGGCTAACTCAGTTACTCTTGAGCTCAGGGGATGGAAGGGAAGGGCAGGGAGGGCAGGGAGGAAGGACAATCAAGTCACATCAATCCCCAATCAATCCCTTCGATCCGTCAATCAACCAAGCAGGCTATCCTCTCTTTATCAGAGTACACTTGTTGTACCCTACTCATACTTGTAGCCAGGTAGTAGTAGTAGTAGCACGACCCTGAATTCCTTCCAAACCATCAATCACATCACGTTCTCGCCCAACCCACGTCCCAAAGTCACTCTCAGATAGTCCAGTACCGTAACTACTCCCGTTATTTTTGTGATTATTTCATCCGACTCTGTTTGTTTGAAATCCATCCCTCCTCCATCTGACTCCCAGTTTGAACTATTGGGATAATTCCTCACTAATCTACTTTTCCCCTAGCGCCTGGGTACCCTCAGATTTCCTCCTCCCTGTGCTGTCATTCCTCAACTTCTCTCTCTCTCTTCTCTTCTTCCCTCCTGCAGCGGTCGCCCTTGCATCATCCATCCATACGAACTATTCCCCTTCCCCCCCAGTTTACTTACTTTTGACAGTTCCTTTTTCTACCTCTTTCCTTGGATTAGTCCCCTTTTTACTTTCCTTTGTGTCATCTCATCAATTCCCTTTTCCTCTCCAATCTCCGAGACCAGTCATTTTTGCTCCTTCACCGATTTTCTTCCTCCTACCACACACTCCTTTGGCCGCCCACCCGTCCTTGAACCCCTCTCACCCACACCCCCTCCGATTCTTTTTTCCCTCGAATTTCCCTCGATCGTGTGCGCGCGCGGTGGGCCTCTGAGACACAATTCGCATTCTCACTGATGGGGCCATCCTCATTGTAGCGAACGCCTTCGAGTCCGCGATTCACCCATATATCACTCCGTCTGCCTCCCTCCTACCTACCTCCTCGACGATCCGCACCGTCCCAGTATGGGTGTTTCCCCCGCCAGCAATCATCATCGACGGCGGAGCTCAGTGTTGGCTGCAGGTTCCCATTCGGCGGCTTTTGACCCACGGGACGACATTGCAAGGGTGACCGGGGACGGAGTCGCTTCGAAGAGAGAGGAGAAGAAGTCCTCACCGGCTGAGGACGCAGACGAGTCGGATCTGTCCTCCATTGCGGAAAATAGCGAAATGGATTACACGAGTTCGGATGAAGATATCCACGATGACGAGGAGACCGGCCTGACTGCGAGGCAGAGACGTCAGCGACGTCGCAGAAGACAGCAGCGCAGGCAGTTGGATGCCCGCATAGCTGATGTCAAGGCCTCGAAGCAGGAGTGGCTGCCATTGGGAATGGGCGATCAGGACATCCTCCAAAGGCTTCTAGTCAATGGCGGCTTGATTCTCATGTGGTACTTTTTCTCGCTCTCGATTTCAATTGTAAGTGTTGATCCCAGGGACGGAGCTGGGCGGGCGCTCGACATCTGCTAACCGGGTCGCGTGCCCTCTCTACAGTACAACAAATGGATGTTTTCAGACAACAACGTCGTGTTCCCTTTCCCTCTTTTCACCACCAGTCTGCATATGGCTGTGCAGTTCACACTCTCTTCCCTTTTGCTTTACTTGATACCATCGTTGCGCCCGCAGCACCCTCATACCTCCACGCCGTCCGGCTCGCCCGTCCGAGATCATGATAACTCGGAGAAAGGGCCGATCCTCACCAAATTCTTCTATTTTACTCGTCTGGTTCCCTGCGGTGCAGCAACCTCCCTCGACATTGGTCTTGGAAATATGTCCTTGAAGTTCATCTCCCTCACTTTTCTCACTATGTGCAAATCATCCGCCCTTGCCTTTGTTCTTCTGTTTGCCTTCCTCTTCCGCCTCGAGACTCCCTCAGTTAGATTGATAATCATTATCGCCACAATGACTGTAGGTGTTGTCATGATGGTCGCTGGCGAGACCGCTTTCAATGTAGTCGGGTTCGTCCTGGTCATTGCATCCGCGTTCTTCTCCGGTTTCCGATGGGGTCTGACCCAAATCCTCCTTCTCCGCCATCCCGCGACGGCCAATCCCTTCTCTACCCTCTTTTTCCTGACCCCCGTCATGTTTGTGTCTCTCATCATCATTGCGCTGGCCGTGGAGGGACCCTCCGAGATCGCTGCGGGATTCCATGCGTTGGCCGAGGCTCGCGGTAGCCTGTTTGGAGTGGGCCTTCTGATCTTTCCCGGCCTCCTCGCTTTCTGTATGATTTCATCCGAATTCGCGCTCCTCAAGCGCTCCTCGGTGGTAACCTTGAGCATCTGCGGTATCTTCAAGGAAGTGGTCACCATCAGCGCAGCGGGGGTGATTTTCCACGACCAGCTCACCTTGATCAACATCACGGGCTTGTTTGTGACCATTGCGAGCATTGGTACATATAACTACATGAAGATCGCTAAGATGCGTGCGGAAGCTCGGAAGGGATCTTGGACGCGCAGCCCGAACCTTGACTCCGAGGCCGACGACTCGGATCCCACGGGCGAGCGCGGTGAATATCAACGCATCCGCCACCCTGAGGCAGGCCTGCGATACTCGCCGGACGACCTGGACGACGATGAAAATGTCAACATCACGCCGGCCGATCACCTGAACCCCGGCCGCCGCTCCTTCCGTGTCCGTGCCAGCGGCGCCAGCAGCAATGTACATGGGCTGAGCATCAACACCTCGAACCTCAGCGACCACGATCGGTCGCTTTCCCCGCGGGTCGCCGGTCCCTCGCCGTTGAAATCTGCACCTCCGGTCATTACTTCGCTTGAGGCGGAGCTTCACAAGTCGGATCGGCGGCAGAGCTTCGGGGGCGCTGTGCAACCATCCCCGGATAGGCTATCCCATGGGGCCCATGGGGAGGGGCGATCCGCCCACTGAAGACCAACCCTGGCGGCTGAGTTCTTTTTCGCATGATTTTGGGAACCGCTGGTCTGGTTCAGCTCACGGCTCCGCTGTTCCACGAAACACTTTTGACAGCACTCTGTCCACACGGGATTCGATGTGAAGGCCCTTGGTGTCAGCGTCTTGCGACGGTACCTTGCATCATGAATACTCCCATGTGCATTTTCTGTTTTCTCGTTGATTTGAAAGTCCACATGCCCGAGAGGCGGCATGTGTGGAGTACATTTGGCGTTGTGCACATAATGTCCGACCCGGTCTGGGATAGAGGTTTATTTATTGCGTGATACCATGTTATCTATCTCTTAGCCCACGATAGGGAGAGGGTTTTTCCTTGCGGTCACACTTGCCAGCATTCTGCATTGGTTGGGTGATGTTTACAGCCTGAATGCATCATGGATACCCCATATACCAATTATATTTTACCATGATCTGTGTTGTTCTTTCCTGGTAGGCTTAGTGTGTATTCTGTGTCAAGATAATACAATTGATGACTGTGTCTTCTGTCTACAAATTAGTACCTTCGGATAACTAGTGAGTGGCTACTAACGCAGTGACTTAAGGACGGTCCCGGCGGCAGATCCGCTCCTTCCACTGGGCCAGATTTCCGCCGCCCAGCGGCTGACCCAAGTCTCATTCAATGCTCCCACTGCACACTCACCCGCCAATGTAACTCAGGAGCAAATCCTACCAGGGATGGCTCAGACTAGCATTGCCGACATTGGACCCTTCCTTGTCCACTTCTTCTCCTTCACCTTCTCCTCCCCTTTCTTCCTCTCCTTTCGTCTTTCTCTTCTTTCCGCTATACCAGGCAATATCAAGCCCGAGCCAAGCCAGATAAGCCCGCTGGGGACATCCCCTCCCCGCATTTCAATCCACGATCGAAGATTGAGCGCCTCAAGGGGCGATTGAGCGGGTCTACAATTTCAACCGCTACTGATTTGAAGCGCACTCGTTTCTCGTCTTTGCTGCTTGATTGAGCGAGTATGGTTCTATCCATTCTTCACAATCGACTCACCCGGACAATCCTACTTTTAATTGGGGCGATCGTCGTCATTCTGAACCTGTCCCGGATCCACTATGCGCAACTGACAGCGCGGCAACGGTCCGAGGGCGAGTCGATCCCTCTCCACCCTATCGGCAATGAGACTTTAGGGGTGCGCACTGAAATTCTGCTGAAGGGATGACTTGTACTCACAAGATGTAGACTCAGAAGATTTTCGTCGTGAATCTCCCCTCTAGACCCGATAAGAGGGACAATATTATCCTGGGTTCATCGGTCAGCGGCTTCCGTGTGGAATGGATCGATGGAGTCACCCCGGACCAAGTCAATCCCAAATCAATTCCTCATGTAAGCCTGGAAGATGTACTTGGTGGCAGTTGCTGATGAGCTCCTCCAGCGTTGGAATTCAGACCACAAGCCGACGGAATATGCGGCTCGACGTGCGCATGTCAATGCCATGCAGCAGTATGCAACGCCCCGCTTGCCGTCCTGCAATGCCCACTGACCCTCGCGCAGAATCGTCCAAGATAGACTCGGAAGCGCTATCATCATGGAGGATGACGTCGACTGGGACGTGACCCTCAAAACCCAGCTCCAAAGTTATGCGCTCGCCGTCCGAGCGCTGCAAGGCTCGGATGGCCACTCCACCGGGTCTCCCTACGGCGACGACTGGGATATCCTCTGGCTCGGTCACTGCGGTTTGAGTTGCAAGACCGAGCTGCCGGTCTTCCTGTCGCATCAGGATCCTACAGTGTTACCGCCCCATCACTTCCTACCTTACTGGCGCGATCCGCCTCCCATCGATCGGCCCGATCATACGCGTCTGGTCTGCAGCGTGGGCGATGCGGTCTGCTCCCTGGTCTATGCTGTGAGCTACATCGGCGCCCAGAAGATCCTGGCGGCGCTCTCTGTAAACCCTAGGCAGTTGGCGGAGCAGATTGACATCGGGGCGCAATTCGATGTGTCGCTGGGCCGAATGTGCGGGCATGGGTATCTACGGTGCTTCGGCGCGTATCCGTCGCTGACGGGGGGGTATCAGCCTGCTGGGTCATTTTCCAAGACCTCGGATATACATGATCAGGATGATAATGTGCACGAGGCTTTTAGTTTTGGGGTGATGTATAGTACCATGTCGAACGTCAACCGGTTCCTGAGCGGCGAGAGGACGGTCCATGCGACGTGGGATGATGTAGGAGTGCCGTTAGATGCTGACCCGAGGAATTTCACGGTGCTTGGAGGGTCGGTTGCGATTTTAGGGGAGGATGGGCTGCAGACGATTGTGGATGTTTCTGCGAACTAGTTCTGGCAATAGGTGCAGCTGATTGAATGATTGATGGATTTGTTCATTCAGACAGCTAATCGTGCGAAGCAGTTCTGGCGGCAGATCTCAATATAATGGCTCAGCAGAACATGGCCTCTCTATATACATAGAATGTTGCAGTAACACATACGATGTGAATCAGGTTGTCTGCCAATACATGAAGTCTTTTCCTTCGAATTAAACCAGCAATCGTCGGATGGGTGAGATCTAGTTCCCTACGGTCGATGAGCAAACTTCAAGGTTCTATTCTTTGCCGGTGATCCAAAGCTAGCACCACTCCAGATCGTCTCATTGGGCCATTGCTGGAAGGCATACTAATCTTTCGTAATTGTCTAGCACAGACTTGAATTTAGGACTTTGTAAGGTCTTGCCATGGACTTACCTCTGAGATCTGCGTGCTGCTTCCAACAGTCAAGGTGCTCAACCAAACCGCCCAAATGTGCGATTAGATCTATTATTGTGCATCATATGGAATACATCCTCAACCAGGGGTTTGCCCTCAAACCCCCACCTATCACCAAAGTCCATGAACCGACTGCGCCAGACCGCGCCAAACCATGCCAACAGGCCATTGCATAGACACCTCTCCCTGACGGACCGATGCGATGTCTCAGCCATAGCGATTAGGGGGATTTTCATTGCACGGATCGGGACAGCCATTGCCAGGAACCCGATCCACGGCGGCTAAAAACAACCCTAAGAATAAACAACCCTAACATCGCGCGAGGCTGTTACCGCAGTAGGCCCTTCTAACTAAGGGTCTCAGTATCATAGCAGTTGTGTCCAGTTGATATCATACCCAGCTCGCTACTCCAGAATAACACTCGACCCTCCGTTCCACTATACACACCGTACTAGGCTGATGAAGATGTCCGCCGTGCGCTTTTTGTTTCTGCTGTACTGCATCATCCAGAGGGCCGCGACCTCGGACGCGAACAACTACTTCATCAACCCCTCCTCCGGCGACGGGATCAACCCCGCCTGGACCCTCGGCGAGGACCAGGTCATCGCCTGAAAGACGACCCTGGGGGCGTGTTCAATGTGTCCGTCTGGCAGCAGAGTCTGGTCCAGCAGAGTGCGGCGAGTCAGGGGAATATCTATTGTAGGTGGTCCTCCATCTCTTCTGGGAGCAGTATACCAGCAGCCCTATCCCTAGTCACCTCAGTTGAAAGCATCCCACACGCACGCACCTAACTTCCTCCCCCCTCCCCCCCCCCCCCCCCCCCATTACCTTACACCCCCCCCCTCCCCAAAAGAATCCACAAAATTGCCGTATAACTAACCCGACACCCGTTGCGGGCCCCATCCACACCCAAAACCCACCCCCACCGACACCGTCACAAACACGGCTTCGACCCTCGACTACTCCAACGTCTCCTTCCCATGGATCAACCCCGACGAAGCGGTTGGCTTCGTCTCGTGTTCTTCTCAATATCACCCGACCGGCGGAGGTCACCTCCTCTTCCACGCGGTCGTCCTCGACGACGGTGGCGACTGGTGCTGCTACACTGACGCATGTAGTTACTGCTACTACTCCAGCTAGCGCTACAGCTACATAGGCATAGGCATGGACATGAGTGGTGGAGATGGTGGTTCGCTTTGTGTATATTCTTCGGTTTTAAGGTTGGGTAGACGGTGGCGTTTTAGTTTTGTTGTGTTGTTTCTTGAAGGGAATTGTGAGTCGAATGTAGGAGCCTACGTCGGGGTATGTTAACGGGGGGTATTGTACTGATATTGCTCTATTCATGCGATGTGTGTGTACCTCTTATCACCAATCCTGGAGCGCAGCGGCACTATAGCTCCACTCGGGGTCTGATGCGTTGATATCGCCTGTCCAAGCTCAGCACTCCGTCTCACTCCTTGATATAAGTCTTGAAGAGGCTCGCCAGCTCGAAGAAACTGGCCTTATAGAACCGCTCCTGGGTGGTGAGGTTGACGTACTATCCATCCCAGTTAGCATACTCTGGGTCTCCCGACAGCCCCGGGAAACTGAAGACAGGAACTTTACGCAGAGACTCACCTGCAAGCCGAACTTGACCGTAAAACCCGCCGTCCACTCGAGGTTATCAGCAATGGACCAGGCCAGACACCCCACCAGGTTGACCCCCTCCGCGACGGCGATGAGCATGGCCTCGACGTAATCACGGTAGTACGCGGACCGAATCGGGTCAGTCAAGATATCCTCGCGCTTGGACTTGTAGGCCTCGAAGGGCTCGGTCCAGCCGAACTCGGTGATGACGATGCCGTTGGCCGGCTGCCACGTGCGCTGGATATAATGTAAAAACGCGGGGAGCCACTCGGTGGCCTTGTGCAGCCACCGGGTGTTGGGGTCGGAGGCCGGTCCGATCAGCCACCCGCCCTCGCTTGCGGGTAAGGTGTACGTCGAGTTGTAGCACTGCGGGTAGAGGCTGTTACTGGGGTCGGCGAGGCAGCCCTCAATCCCGGCGTCGGGCGCCATGTAGTACGCCGCGGTGTAGGCATCGTGCGCGAAGTAGTCGCTCGCGCCCTGGATGAGCCGTTTCTCGGCTGCGGTGAACTCGGGCAGGAAGCTGGATGTGAAATTCTTGAGGCGGGCTGGATAGTCGCCTAGGAATAGGGGGTCGGCGAACCACCCCTCGTTGAAGGCCCAGGCTCGTTCGACGGCTTCGGCGTCCGCGCGGGAGTTCGTTCGGGGTAGTTTGTACCCGCCGTTGTTCTTGACGCTTATCGGGGCGGTGATGTTTAGGGACCGTGCGAGCTGGTAGGTCTTGCCGGCGGCGACGAGCATGTAGTGTCCGCACCAGAACTTTTGTTGGTGGGCGGGGATGGTTGTGGTGGTTGTGAAATACCCGTCCGGGACGGGGTATTCGCCGCAGAAGGAGATGGGCTCGTTGAACGTGTACCACTGCGCTACTTTGCTGCCCCAGCGGACTAGGAGTACTCGAGCGTACGCGAGGTAGTCGTCGACGATTCTCTCGGAGGTCCACCCGCCGTATGAAAGCTGCAGGAAGAGTGGCAGGTCCCAGTGGTAGAGGGTGACCTGCGGTGCCACCCCGTATTCCAGGCAGGTGTCGATCACGTCGTCGTAGTGCTGGAGACCGGCTTCGTTGATCGGACCGTTGCCGAAGGGGAAGATGCGGGACCAGGAGATGGAGAAGGAATAGGCTTTGACGCCCATGGCGGCGATGCGTTGGATGTCTGGTCGTAGTGGTTAGATCTGATTTTCTGGGCTGATAGCTAAGATATCATGAGGGTGAAGTCTGGACTACACAGTAACTTACCTTCTTTGTAGGTATAGTACTGGTTGATCGCAACATCGCCAGTTTGGTTGTCAGCTACGCTCATCGCTCGGTGCGTAAATGCATCCCATAAGCTGGGACCACGGCCGTCAGCTTTGACAGCCCCCTCAACCTGGTACGAGGCACTGGTGACGCCCCACCAGAATTCCTTGGGGAAGGACCAGCTATCATTCTTCCCCTGTGCGGGAATCTGGGCGCCGGTCAGGTAGGAGGGATAGTATAATTGAGGCGGTGGGATCAATTGAGAGCTTGGGATTGGAGTGGGCTCCACGGTTGTATTGACCGCTGCGGTCTCCACGGGACCGATGTAGATATTCCAGAGGTCCACGGTATATCAGCTGAAGTCCTATCCAAGGTCAAGTCAGGGAAGAAGCTGACCTTCGACTGTGAGATTGAGGCTGGTCACTAGAGGCGCTGAGCTGGTGGTAGGAGTTGCAGTGCTCGAGTCTTGAGCTGTGACCTGGTGAATGGCGAGTAGCCCCGCGAAGAAGGGTACGCGCATGATGTTGTTGATGATGAAGAAGCTGCTGCTCAAAGTCTCTATGCTTCTGCGATGCTCATGATTCTTTGAAGTTTGCCAATGCTGAAGGCCGCTTTTTAATGCGCAACTTCGCCAGCATTTAGCCAAAACAAAGATCAATTGCAGGCATTGCAGCTGCGATTTGCAGTAATGAAAGTGGTGGAACCATTCTTGTCCGGAAGATCTGCATCTACTAAGAGACGGGATAAATATCCAGCTGCAGAGAAGAGGTCCGTATGCATTGCACCAGTCCTTCCTATTGATCCGGCTAATCGTCGTGACTGGGATTGCTGTAGTCCCCCCTCATGGTCAAGGTTGTAGATGCGGGGTTGAGCAAAATGACTTTGTTTGTGAGTGAAGTTGAAGAGGGGAAGAATGGGGATGGGGAAGAAGAGAAGCAAACGGCGTGATCGGCCAAAACAACCTCCCAACTTCAACTCCACCTCCGCATCTCCGCCTTCTCTCCAGATCCAGATCTACTTCATTCTTGAGTCTAGATCTCATGTCAAGTTGTTACCCTTTCACAAGAGAGAAGCACTTCCCTTCCTCACTAATTCTAGGATTCTATTCGCCTACAGCGTGTCTAGAACCCATCCCAACCACCACTCGGGGCTGAGACGACACCACTTACCACTTACCACTTACCACTTACGCTAATCGGAGATAGCACAATCACCTTTACTGGGTATGACGGGTATTCAAGTTGGGAAGGACCTGTGATGTCAAATGATTCAGCTCCCCTTGGCGTTCAAAGGATGCACAAATCCCATTCCATGGTTCTCGCCCGATGGCCGCAGATGATGACTTCATGATGCTCGACATCAATGGAGCCATATCCATCATCCGCCACCATACATCCTGGCAGCTCAGGGTTTCTCATCTCCAACCTTGGAACTGCTCACTATGCCTCGAATCGGAATGGCCCTCGCCTATTTCCGTCGCATCGGCATGTCGGACTCCGACTCACCCATCTCCCGCCCGCATTGTCACATCAGGGTGCTTTGAGTTTGAGGTTGCTGATCAGTAGGCTCTCAGAGTCCCCACTACTCTCCTCAGCCTCTCGTACATCCGGTTATGTCCGTTATCAGACTTTGGGGTTGGATATAATCTGATGATGTATGTTCCACAATGCCTCGAGTCCAGACTCTACCCCTGATGCTTCCCATATATCCTTTTTAAATGTGCAGCTTGATCGTGATCTGCCATTAGGTCAACGACCAGGCTCTTACTTATCACAAATCATGGACAGAGAGCAAAATCTTGGCCCCAGACGCAATCTAAATATCCACCACGAGGATAACCCCTCGCAGACTTCTTTGTCTCCGTCGGAGTCACTCTCGCCCTCCGGATCCAGCAATCATGAAGACCAATCCGCCATTGCCAGCGAACACGTCGCTGAGAGCCAGAAGAGGCTCCCTCTCGACAGGAGATTGACTGATGATGATATTGCGCGCGTGCTGTCCAAGAGACAAACCTCTAGGTCAGGGTCTGAACCTGGGGGTGGTGCAGATGATACCGCTCAAATTGCGAAGCTGGTGTCCCGGATGTTTGGCCACGAGAGAAAGGCCAACTCCGAAGAGGAGAAGACGAGGCATCTCGGCGTAGTGTGGAAGAATCTCACTGTCAAAGGCGTGGGACTGGGCGCTGCCATCCAGCCCACGAATGCAGACATCTTCCTTGCAGTACCTCGATTGATCAAGGGCTTCTTTACTCGGCGCAAGCATTCTGGTTCAGGTAATGCATTGCGTACTATTATTGATGATTTTACGGTGAGTGACCACGTGAAGTCGATTTCTGTAAGAATCATTCTCACTCTTGTTTCTCCTACAAGGGTTGCGTGCGGCCTGGAGAGATGCTTCTCGTGCTGGGTCGCCCCGGGTCTGGGTGCTCAACATTCTTGAAAGTTATAGGAAATCAGAGGTCTGGCTACAAGAGCGTTAAAGGCGATGTACTGTATGGAGGCACCGATTCCGAGATAATGGGTGAAAAATATCGCTCAGAAGGTATTCAACTTCCGTCGTTGATTTCTTGTATTGGTCATCCAGTACTGACATCCTTAGTGCTCTACAACCCGGAAGATGATCTCCATTATGCCACGCTTACAGTCCGAGATACCCTCATGTTCGCGCTGAAAAGCAGGACACCAGGGCAGGAGTCGCGACTTCCGGGAGAAACCAGGAAGCAGTATCAGGAGACCTTCCTGTCCACGATTGCCAAATTGTTCTGGATCGAACATGCACTCGGTACAAAGGTTGGAAATGAACTAATCCGTGGCATCTCCGGAGGAGAAAAGAAGCGTGTTTCCATTGGCGAAGCCTTGGTCACCAAGGCTAGCACACAATGCTGGGACAATTCGACGAAAGGCCTAGACGCAAGTACGGCTCTGGAGTATGTTCAGAGCCTAAGAAGCTCAACAGACATGTCGCATGCATCTACCCTGGTGGCACTATACCAAGCCTCAGAAAACCTTTATAACCTCTTCGACAAGGTGATACTGATTGAGGACGGAAAATGCGCATACTACGGACGCACGGAAAATGCGAAAGCTTACTTCGAGCACTTGGGATTTGAGTGTCCTCCTCGATGGACAACGCCGGATTTCCTGACCTCGGTCAGCGATCCCTTTGCAAGGCGTGTCAAGCAAGGGTGGGAGGATCGTATTCCTCGATCAGGGGAGGATTTCCAGAGAGCATATAGACGCAGTGACATTTTCAAAGCTGCTCAGAAAGATATCGAGGATTTTGAACACGAGGTAGAGGTTAACAGAGAAGAACAAGAGCTTGCCAGGGAGAAGCTCAAAAAAAATTACACAGTATCGTTTTACAAGCAAATTATCATATTGACCCAGCGACAGTTTCTCATCATGTATGGGGATAAGCAGACACTGATCGGCAAATGGGCCATGCTTACGTTCCAAGCATTGATCATTGGAAGTCTGTTTTATGACCTTCCCCAGACTAGGTTTGTCTGCACTTATGCCAGCCATTGTGGACTCTCTAATCAGTACAACAGTGCCGGTGTTTTTACGCGAGGCGGTGTCTTGTTCTTTGTCCTCTTGTTCAATGCACTTCTCGCCATGGCTGAACTTACGGCATTCTTTTCGAGTCGGCCCATCATGCTGAAGCACAAGACTTTGTGAGTACTGCATCAAAGCAGCAGCAACCAATACTAATTCCACAGTTCCTTTTATCGACCCTCAGCATTTGCTCTGGCTCAGGTCGTCGTTGATGTGCCTATTATTTTCATCCAAGTGACTCTTTTCGAGTTGGTGGTATATTTGTATGCCCTCTTTACCCAACTCTGTGTACCAGTAGCTGACAATAATGCAGCATGTCGAACCTTCAAAGGACGGCGTCCCAGTTCTTTATCAACTTTCTGTTCATATTCACGCTTACCATGACTATGTATTCCTTGTTCCGAACCATCGGCGCCTTGACTGGCTCCCTTGATGTTTGTAAGTAAGATATCGAATGACTTTAGAGTCTGGACTAATATTCTTAGCCACGCGTCTTACCGGTGTCGTGATTCAGATCTTGATCGTATATACCGGTAACTGAAGTCCCGCCCTTAACATCGATTGATATATAACAACTGACCAATTCAGGATACCTCATCCCTCCGTGGAAGATGCATCCTTGGTTCAAATGGTTAATTTGGGTCAATCCAGTACAGTACGCATTTGAGGCAATCATGTCTAACGAGTTTTACAACCTCAACCTACAATGCGTTCCACCAGCTATTTTCCCAGGTGGCCCGACTGCGCAGGCAGGCCATCAAGTGTGCGCCATTCAAGGAAGCACCCCGAATCAGCTGGTCGTTCAAGGATCCAGATATATAGAAGAGGCCTTCACATACAGTCGATCTCATCTCTGGCGCAACTTTGGGATTATCATCGGCTGGTTCATACTTTTCGTCGTCTTGACCATGATAGGCATGGAACTACAGAAACCCAACAAGGGAGGTAGCACGGTCACCATCTTCAAGCGGGGAGAGGCACCCAAAGCTGTCGAGGATGCGGTGAAATACAAGGAGCTTCCGGGTGATATCGAATCTGGGAGCAGCAATAGTCTTCAAGAAAAGAACTCGGACGAATCGAAGAAGCAGGTTCATGGTATCGCGAAAAGTACTTCGATCTTCACGTGGCAAAATGTGAATTATACGATTCCTTATAAAGGTAATCAGAAGAAACTCCTCCAAGACGTCCAGGGATACGTTAAGCCAGGTCGTCTCACAGCTCTCATGGGTGCGTCAGGAGCAGGGTTAGTCTATGAATCAACTATCCTCCTCGGCATTCTAACTCACCTTCTTTCCAGGAAAACAACCCTTCTGAATACACTAGCGCAGCGTGTCAACTTTGGTGTTGTCACGGGTACATTTCTTGTTGATGGCAAGTGAGTATATTCATCCTAGCAGCTCTCTCGCTGTTGCTGAGTTCTCCAGGCCGCTTCCAAAGAGTTTCCAAAGAGCCACTGGGTTTGCTGAGCAAATGGACATCCATGAGCCTACAGCTACTGTGAGAGAGTCACTTCAATTCTCGGCCCGTCTTCGTCAATCAAGCGACGTCTCAATCCAGGAAAAATACGATTATTGCGAGAAAATCATTGATCTGCTGGAAATGAGAGACATAGCAGGAGCAACAGTCGGGGCCGGTGGCGCTGGGCTGAACCCAGAGCAACGTAAGCGATTGACTATTGCGGTTGAGCTAGCAAGCAAGCCACAACTATTGCTCTTCCTTGATGAGCCGACTTCTGGGCTGGACTCCTTGGCCGCTTACAATATTGTACGCTTTCTCCGACGACTTGCCGATGCCGGACAAGCGATTCTATGCACGATCCATCAGCCGTCTGCTGTTCTGTTCGAAGAATTCGACGATTTGCTCTTGCTACAGAATGGAGGAAGAGTCGTTTACAATGCTGAGCTGGGCTCAGATTCTAGGAAGCTCATTGACTATTTCGAAAGCAATGGCGCCAGGAAGTGTGCCTCTCACGAGAACCCTGCCGAAGTACTTGCAGCTCTCTTTATTACATCGACCTGTTTCGCTGACTGAACTAGTACATGCTCGACGCCATTGGTGCTGGGAACCCTGAGTACAAAGGACAAGACTGGGGTGATGTTTGGGCCAATTCAGAAGAACACAGACAACTCTCAGAGACTATCGAGAGTATAACCCGAGAACGTCGAGACAAGGCAGAGGGGGAAAGAATAGATGATGACCGCGAGTTTGCAATGCCCGTCTGGGTACAAATCGTGGCGGTCACCAAACGATCCTTCATTGCCTATTGGCGGACACCGCAATATGTTCTGGTAGGTGGTGTTCAAACTGCTATAAGCCATCAATCTTAACAACTTCTCAGGGTAAATTCATCCTTCACATTTTTACCGGATTGTTCAACACCTTCACCTTCTGGCACCTAGGCAACAGCCAAATCGATATGCAATCCCGTTTATTCTCCATCTTCATGACCCTCACCATCTGCCCGCCTCTGATCCAGCAGCTCCAGCCCCGGTTCCTCCATTTCCGCGATCTCTACCAGTCTCGGGAGGCCGGTTCCAA
Organism: Aspergillus uvarum CBS 121591; assembly: GCF_003184745.1. Taxonomy (NCBI): domain Eukaryota; kingdom Fungi; phylum Ascomycota; class Eurotiomycetes; order Eurotiales; family Aspergillaceae; genus Aspergillus; species Aspergillus uvarum. The sequence continues at coordinate 137,153 of NW_020291356.1, forward strand.
GATCTATTCCTGGGCAGCCTTCGTGACCAGCGCCATTCTCCCCGAATTGCCCTATTCGATCGTCGCAGGCTCGCTCTACTTCAACTGCTGGCAAGCGAATCCTATATCTCTATCCGTTTACGCAAACTAATAAACATTACCACAGGTACTGGGGCGTCTGGTTCCCGCGCGACTCGTTCAGCTCCGGCTACGTGTGGATGATGCTCATGCTCTTCGAGGCCTTCTATATCGGCTTCGGCCAGTTCATCGCCGCCTTCGCACCCAACGAGCTCTTCGCCTCCCTCCTCGTGCCCACGTTCTTCACCTTCGTCGTCTCCTTCTGCGGCGTCGTCGTCCCCTACACCGCGCTCGTCCACTTCTGGCGCTCCTGGATGTACTGGCTCACCCCCTTCCACTACCTCCTCGAGGGATTCCTAGGCGTGGTCACCCACAACGTCCCCGTTCGCTGCGTCTCCCGCGAAGAATCCCTGTTTAGTCCGCCCCCGGGCTCCACCTGCCAGGATTACGCGGGGGCCTATGCTTCGCAAGCGGGCGGGTACGTCCAAGACGCGGCCAACGGGCTCTGCGCCTTCTGCCAATACGCCGATGGCGATGTCTTTGTATGTCTCTCTTCGTTGTCTTCCCCCTTCCCCCTAACGCAGTCTGTACGTAAATTAACGTATATCGTTTCTCCGTGCCCTCCAGGCCGCGAGTTTCAACGTCTTCTACTCGCATAAATGGCGAAATTATGTAAGTTCGATGCCTTCCTGCGCCGCTGAGCCAACCTGGCTGGACTTTTTGGTCCTGAGAACGAGAGGAAGCTGATTGCCAAATACAGGGGATCTTCTGGGCCTTCGTGGTCTTCAACTTCATGGCGGTCTTCTTCTTTTCCTGGCTGTATCTGCAGGGCATCGGGGATATCAGGAAGTGGTTTAGTAAGCGGAAGGCGAAGAGCGCGAAAACTCCTCCGCGGGATCGGTGATGTGGTGGATTGTTTAAGATGCCAAGTCAAAATGCGCAGACATGTGCTGCGGAAGTACATACTGAAACAGAAGACTTCGGGAGTTGGGGTAATGGTTTAGTGTCCTCATAGATGCGACTCGTTTTTTAATATGGGGCCAAGTTAGCGACACAAATTGGGGACTGAACAAACACTGAAAATGCTAGTTATAGACTGAATGGAGTCCAATCTCAAGGATCATGTATAGAGAAAAACGTATATACAAGAGTATCAACACACAACAGAAACAATCCTCAAGATGACAGACCACTCCTTTGGCCACAGGATGGCGTTTTTTTCGCGCTTCATCCTGTTAGAAACTGTACTCGTGGGGAAGTATGGGCCCTTTCACTATTGCTTCGCCCCAGCGGCAAGATTGGATGCATTTTCAGTAAGGATTGCAGGTAGATAGATAGATGGTTGTATATAGTGACTTGCGTCAGTGACGAGAATATACCCGATTGTACCTTCATTTCCTGGATGACGAGAGTAGATTTGTCTTCTCAAGAAGGCGTAGTTATCGAGACGTCCTACTCGACGGGATGAGAAAAGTGCCCAAGGCAAGCGAGTTGCCTGATACACCCATTAAGCCGTCTCCGAGCAGGAGGGCGGCGGCGTCGGTGCGGAAGTACCGGAGGTCGCACCCGTGGGGTTCGAGGGGATACCACCACCTGATTGTTGCGGGGCGGTCCACAGGCTGGAGGAGCCGATGGAGTGCTGGGCTGATGTGCTGCCGGCACCAGCAGTTACTGTCGGCGAGGCCAATGGCACAGGTACGCCAGAGCTAGGGACGTTGCCCTCTGGGGCATCATGTCCGGCAGCGGATGGCGCTGCTGTTGCTGCTGTCGCCGTATGATGGCCGTTCATCAAACGAGGGCGTTTAGCATGAGGACCCGTTTCAGGGCTGCGATTCACGGAGTCCTGGTGTTGCTGTGATTGTTGTTGTTGTTGTTGTTGTTGTTGTTGTTGTTGTTGCTGCTGCTGCTGCGGGTATGATGAGACGGGTGCTGCGCTAGTGTTGGGGGCGGAATTCGTTGGGGAAGGATCGGGACTCAAGGCCGAGGCGCCTGTCGGAGGGTGTAGCATTCTGCCGACTGATCGGTCATCGCCTGCTGTGGCTGTCGCACTGCGCTGCTGTCTTGTCTCTGTGCTAGGAGGCGCTGTCTGCGAGAAATCATCCTGGTGTTGCTGCTGCTGAACGGCGGCTGAGTAGCCTACTCCGACGCGACCCATTCCCTTATCATGCATCACAACTCGCTTCCACTTCGCAACAACACTGTCGTAATCCCATCTCGATGCGGCAGGGGAGATCGGGCTTTTATGCGCGTCTAACTCCTTGGCGACATCCCGCGGAAGAGGCAAGGTGTCAGGCGGGAAGAGTGCAAACTCTCGCGGCCATTGGCAGGAACCGAGGCGTTCGACCTGGGCGCGGAGCTGGTTGGCTTCCTGTTGGACACGGGCGAGCTGATCGTCCAAGGATTTGCGCTTGTCCATTTCGCGAGCGAAAGCGCGCGTGATCTCGAGTTGCCAAGCATCTCTACGCATCTCCTGGGACAAAGAGGCCCAATGCTTGAAGGCGAGTTCAAGATGACGGAGGCTGAGGTCTTCGTGTTGTTGGGCGCTGCGGGTGATCATAGTGGAGTCGAGCCCGTAGGTTGATGGGCGACCGGAATGAGGGTGGGAGCTGGACTCGGCGGAAGAGAGTTGGTCGGATTGCCATTGTTCGATTTTCGCGCGGAGAGCTTGTCGGACGATTTCGAGATGCTCGACTCCTGGAGGTTGGAGGGGGAAAGATGTAGGCGAGGGGAATGGGTTGGTTGCGAATAGGCTGGGCGGAGGCGGGAGAAGCTGCAGACAGAGGGAGGGAAACGTTTGCGATTGGATGTCAAAGTCGAAAGGTGAGAGTCGGGGGCGCATTCGGGAGCTGGAGGGAAGAAAAATGTCAGATCCTTTGTCAAAACGCGCAAAGGGCCAGGTGGGAGGTGGTCATACGTTGCAGCCTTGATGTTATCTAGCACCTCGCGCAAAGCCAATTCTAGCGCCCGCATGGTGTCCGGATTACTCGAGCTGTGTCTCTCCGTAAAGGTGAAGGAGCCGGTTCGAGACTGCGGAGGCGCAATGCGCGAATGGGCGGAGCTGCCCTCCTGCGCCTGGCTCGGGTTCGGGATGTCGTTGATGACTCCGGTCGCATGCCACGTCGGGGTGTTGAACATCATCCTGTACGCGCCGTCGCGTGGCTTTGTACCCGAGTCGCCCGAGCTGAATAGGTCTTGTGGACGTTTGCCAGGTGTTCGCTCGGGGGTGTCGCGTCTGCCGGATGAGGTGCGGGCCTGTCGTCGCGTGATCTCACTTCGAATGCGTCGAATCTCCTCGACATCGTGAATGCCATCGGGTTTCTTTTTAAACATGAATTGATCGAGGTGGCGTCCAAGGGAGGATGAGGTGAAGGCCTGATGGCAGTATTGGCATTGCCGATCTTTGAGGGCAGGGTTCTTCGCAGAGCTCGACGGGTTGTGATCGTCTGCCCCGACGGACCCCTCGGGGGTGTTGGTGGGACGCGACGAGGCGCTTTCTTCCATGACGAACAAGGTTGCCTGAGAATGACGGTAAGGAAAGTTGATTGAAAGTGTTGGCGGGTGGTGAGGGTTGTGGAGAGACGCGTGCGCTAGGAGGGTTACTGGGAGATGGCGTGGACTGGGTAGGTATAGCTCAATGCATGCATGACATAAACCAAATGGAGCGAATGAAACGCAAGAGAGAGGGATGGAATTATGGAGATGGAATTGAAGATGGCATGCGACGAGATGCGAGGTGAAGCTGGGCGGAGAGAGGGGAGAAGCGACGAGAAAGAGGAGAGGAGAAGGAGAGGAAGGAAAGAAGGGAAAGGAAGGAAAGGAACGTGACGATGGATGGTGGACGTTGGAGGAAAAGAAGCGCCAAGCCGAGACAGTGAGTGAGTGAGTGAATGCGTGAGTGAATGAGTGGGGTCTTTCCGCTTTGCTTTGCTTTTTGCTTGTTTTGCTATCTACTCACTCGCTAAGTTCGTGTTGAATGTCTCAGCAACAATCTCTTGGTGATTCTTGGTCAATCCAAGCTTGGTTGTTGTTCGAGGCTGTCTTCTGCCTACTGTATACTACGGAGTATCTCTCTCTATTGATATTCCTTTCTAAACACCATCACCCGCTCAATTGCTTCCCCATTGCCAGAATCCTCCACCCAAGCCCTCCATAACCCTCCGCAATTGAAATCAAACACCACTTTGCCTTTCCTGAGCTTGGTTCTGTCTTGAGCATCACCAGTCTCCAAGACCACAGGATCCTCCAACTCAGCCTCTATACCAATAATCCCGCCCTGACCCTCGCCGGTTGAGCCCCATCGATCGCCCGCCGAACGCTGCAGCTCGCCGCCGGGCCCAGCAACCGCACTGACAGCCTCGGCCAACGAGGGACTCGGCGTTGAGAACCGCGACATGGCGCAAGCCGTTCGCGCAGCCGCCGTGCGAAGGAACGAATCTCCATTGCCCGTCCCCGACACCGCAACCGCACGTTTCTTGCCCTTCATGGTCTGCTTGTGCGGGTGCGCAATCAGCCATTCCTTCTCCGACTTTTTTCCAGCATCATCATCACCATCGTAACCCCGTCGTGCCAACCCATCCTCCTCTCCCCAGAAAGCCTCATACATCCTATCCGCCCCCTCTCTCACAAATCCCGGCAAACAATCCCCAAGCGTCAGATCCCAGACCGCCTTCTCCCCGGCCTCGTCGTCCACCATACCACCACCACCACCACCACCACCACCACCACCACACATCCTCCCCCAACCCAACCCTCTCCTCTTCCTCCCACGCCTCCGCCCAGAAGCCCGCCCCAAGCGTCGGCGTATCCCCAATCCTCCCCGGCAACTTATTCGTCAACCCCCCAGTACTCGTAGCAACCGCCAACCCACCCGCACGATCCAAACAAACACACCCAACCGTCCCCTGACTCATCGCGACAGTCTCAACCTCCCCCCGCAACCCCCGGAGATGCTCCTCCCACCGCCGCTGCGTGAAGAACCACTCATCCGGCATAAACTCCAGCCCCCACTGCCTGGCCAGTACATCCTCGACATAAGGCGCCACCAGCTGGGAGTGCATACTGCCCCCATCCGTGCCCCTATCCCTGCCCTGACCCCCATCTGCATCACGTTCGTCCTTCCCACCAGACCGTTCCAGAACCTCTCGCGCCAACTTGATCGGATGCCTCACATTCCGCAATCCCATCACACCGACACCGCGCTTAACGATCCCCTCCGACGGGTGCGCCGCGTTCACCGAGGTGACCATGAGCGAGGCCTCCATCTCGATGGTGCCGGCGGCGGTGAAGACGCTGCCGCGGCCGCAGTTGAAGAGCGGGTCGTCCTCCATCAGAGCGACGGCGTGCACGGCGGCGTCGAGGGCCGAGGCGCCATTGTCCAGCAGGGCGCGGGTGGAGCGCAGGTACTCGAGGAGCGAGGCGTGGTATTGCGCGTAGAGGTCGGGCGGGAGGGTGGACCGGTGGATGGCGCCGGCGCCGCCGTGGAGGATGAGGGCTGGTTGGAAGAGGGGGGGGAGGTCGGAGGGCATGGTTTGTTGGTGTGGGGGGTGGGGGGTGGTTTCGTATACCGGGTGTAGGATCTGTAGGGAACAAAGGTCCGGGCTGGTGGTGAGGAAGCTTGGGGGTTCATGAATCTGAATCGAAGAAGGGTGTTGAGAGGGGAAGGGACAAAGCCTGGGGTTGGGGTTGATGGATTGTCTCGCGCGCGGCTTATCGGCACTGCAACTGCACCTGCAACCGCTCCTTGCCTGATCGGGATGGGTCGTCTGCCGTCATCACGTCCACGCCGTCACAATCTGCTGGGTAAATCAACGATAATCAGACTACCTGACGCAACGCAAATCTTCACTGTGTACTAAGTATCACATTATACCTGTTATCTGCATGTTAATGTACAAGAAAAATAGAAAAGATAAAACCGTTCCCCCCCCGACTGATCCGGAGAGAACCTCTTCTTTTGAAACCGGCCCCTCTCAGCAAATGTAAAAAAGAAAATCACACACGACAGAAAGAGATACACAAGGATGCAAGGCTGTGTCATCCAAAATCGCCGACAAAAACCCACACTTCTTTATAGAAAAGACATCGTAAGAGTAAGAGGGGGGAGGAGGGTCGAAGCAAGGAGTCGAAAGAAACCTCTATACCATGCATCCTGAAATGATATGAACCAGCCCAACACCAGAGAAGAGAGACCACGGATAATGATATGAGAAAGATGGGCATATTGCTGACAACGCGGGGATTCGTACGTTCCTAACTAGCATGAAATAAAGGAGGATTTAGGTGAGGGATCAATTAGGCAACGGCCTTCTCGGGGGACGGAGGAGGAGGAGGGAGCTAAATTCGATGAAATCATAGAGGTTAGCTTCTGGTAAACTTTCCATGTAACCCAGGGTCTGGTTTCTCCTTCCAAACAAGCCACAGGCTATACCATTCCTCAAAGGACAGCAAAGACAAAAGTCTGGGATCAATCTCACCTCGAGTTTTGTGTTGTCGGCCATCATTCTCTGGAACCCAATACCGACACCCTCAATAACAGCCAGGAAGACAGCACACATGATGGCCGAGTTACGAGCAGCCTTGACACCACCACGAACAGCCAGAGCACCACCAGTGAAGAAACCAGCAATAACTAGTAAGCAACAAAATTAGCTATGTCGTCATTCCAGGAAACGCGCGCGATGCCGCGCCGCTCTGCTTTCGTGTACATCTGCATAACAGACGAGGAAAAAACGTACTGGCATTGTAGGGATCCTCCTTCTTTCGGATACCCTTGATCGCACAGTCGAAAGTCGAGAAGAGACCACCCCACACACCGAAGTTACCACCGAGGACGGGCGCACGAGCCTTGATGGCTGTAATGGCACCTATCCGACGCTCTCCGTAGGGGCTGTTTCTGAAACCCTTGACACCGTGCCAGACGGCACCACCGATAGCCTGTACAGAAGAAAACAGTTTAGTAGTGGGATCGATGGCGGAATGCAGATGCAGCTGAGGGTGATTCAGCTGGGGAGTTCAATGATGACGTACACCCATACAGAAAGCACCACCGAAGTCGCTCAGGGCAACCCAGGGGCAGGGATCTCTGGAGTGATCCATTGCGATATATGAATTAAAGCGAAGAGGAGGTGGGGAGAGAGATCAGATGGCGAGCGTGCCCGGAGCAGGTCAAGTAGCTGTTGTAGGAGCTACAAGGTCGAGCAAGTGGTTGTGAGGAGGTAATTCCGCGATACTGTAGAGCTGAACTCGACGAAAATGTGATGCGAGTTGCAGGGAGAGAAATCGAGGTCGTGAGATCGAGTCGAGGTGTTGCACGACAGGCTGGCAGAAGCAGTCTTTAATGGACAAACTCTGGGGTCGGGGAACGGAGAGCGAAGGCGGATCGCAACAATAAGTTTCTGGCTTTTTTCGCCGGGAAAACGTGACTTGCTACCCCCATTCCCAGAGTCACGTGCCGATAACCAGCCCGGAATCTCCCTTCCAAACATTGTCAAAACCAGTCCAAACCAGTCCGTGAGTGGCGAGTCGGGAAGACGAGGAGGAAAATATGCATCCCAACTGACAGGGATTCGAGCAAAGTTTTCTGTCCCTCCTCTTGTCCTTGCGTGCTTTTCTTAGAGTCCAAGGTCCGAGCACTTTGTCTGGCCGACTCATCCGGGCTTTGTGTTCTCTGACGCCATGCTGATGATAAGAGATCAATGTCGGTGGTGCTAGCGAGTGTGCTATAGATCCTTTCTTTGTGTACTCGACCTTACAACAGGCTGGAGATGTGCACTGCATTTGCCATGTTTAGTCTTAAAAAGCTCCACGTCAAGTTAATGCAATATGTCGCTCAGCCTCTGCGTAGTGCTGACCTTTTTGCTCGTACTTCACAACCATGGAGGTACTATTTTTCTGCAATATACTTAAATCAACAGTGAACTGCCCAAGCAGGATCGTGTATGTTAAAGTTTGATATCTACTCAGTAAGTACATAGTACAGTAAGTGGGTCCAGCCTCAACCGAGATGGCATCAATTACGATGGCAAGTTCCAGATGAAGTTCAACGCTCCTCCTCCATAGGCCGGAAATTGCCCACAGCTATTGATTCCAAAGGGTGCCATGGACGGATCAAACGGTAGGGAAAGCCAATCATCCCCGGCGATATCGTTGAGCTGGGGAAACAGGCTCACGTCCGCCAGGCTCTGCGACACAGGGGTCTCGGCCATGGGGGCAGGAATGTCGCTTTCGGTGCTCTGTTGAGGAATCATAGAGTTGCGAGTCGTGGTTCCATGACTGTTCTTAGCAGACTTGGAAGATGCAAGCAGGTTACGGCGCAGGCGCGACACGTGCATTTCTAGCAATTCGGCGTATCGAGTGCTCAGGTGAATATCGTCAAGCGCATTCGACTTCAGCACCTGTACGCAGCGCTCCAGTATATCCAGCGACTCGCGCAGTCTTGCTGGACGAGTGCCTAGACTTAGGGCTTTCATCAAGAAAATAGAGGAACTGGTGATTCTCAAGAAGATTCGGACCGGAGAGAACCGCAGAGCTCCTGAATCACCAAGTTCGATGACCTTCTGCAGGATCTGACAGCATCCATCAATCACTTCCTGAATATAGTTGTAGTCAATGGGGTCGATATGCATAGCACGGACTTCTTCCACGTTCGAGTCGTTATCCGCAACTATACGCTCCACAACCGCCTGCATCCCCACTGAGTGCGTGTAGACCCGCACGAAGTTGTATTCAATGAAGAGAATGTCGTAGAAGTGTTTGCTAAGCACTACACCGTAGATCAATCAGCATACCATGGCAAAGACTGTTTTTTTAGTAGCCAAGAAACACATACCGTCATGCCGAAGATGCTGCTCCCTCCATTTCTGCAGAAGAGGGCAGAAGTGGTCCAGCAAGTCGATATAGCGCCCACTGTGCAGCTGCTGCCTCGCGAACGATATCGAAGGGAAGAACATGTCCGTCACATTCTTGGCCAATTTTGTAAGATCCATCCAAGAGTCCATCAGCGCCAACCATTCATCTTCTGAATGGCTCACGTCCCTAGTCGTTTGCCGACCGAGTATTGTATGATTTAAGCTCTGCGGCATGAGTGAAACACATCCAATTCGCCAAGCCAACTGATTGATGTAGACGTACAGAAGGCGTTGCACTCGAAGCCTGCGCAGTTTGATCTGATCATTCGATATGAAACCCTCATATAACGACGCATAGTCGCATTTCTTATCATCGAGTTCGAATATCCCCAGCTCGTGTGCTAGCGACAGCGCGGATCCCAGTAGCATCCAGGACATCTGATCCGATCTTCTGGCAGGCTCGACCATGTCTTCCAGCCATCGGTTTGGTGACGAATCATCTTGACTCTGGGGCTCGGGGACCAGAACCAAGTCTGAGTCCCACCCGTCACTTTCAGGTGGGAAGTGCAAGGACCGCGGATGCCATTCCGACATCAAGAGTAGTGCTTCAATGGTCCCGATGCTCCTGTTCTTCGCATGCGACGATCTTTCCTGCCCGAAGACCAGTCGCATCACGAGATGTTGGCAATGCTGCCATAGACGATGGTGGATAAAGAAGTTCCGGGACTCGCCCCCAGCACCAGGTAACACATGATACCGAGACGATAGCATCAATATAGCACAACACAAAGCCGGATCACAAGTAATCAAATGCTGGTGGCTATTATGATCGGCATAGAAGTTGGTCAAGATCGGGGATAGAGGAACCATGTTTTTGAAAAACCTGCAAGCGTCAAGATAGGCTTATGACAAGGTCGAAGTAGATATACATACAGGTCAATCAAGGTTACCGCTTCTCTTGATGTGAACCACCCCATTCTGACGAATCGGCAGGTCTCCCAGACCTTGAGCACCTCTTCCGATGCAGGTGAAAGCTGTACCGGACGCTTCGCCTTGGCTAAGGCTTCCGTAGGGTACTTAAACTGTGGTGGGTTCATGGTACTGTTATCCACGCCTTTGCCATGCGAGGCATTATCCTGTATAGTTTGTGATTGCGACTGAAACTCATTGATCATATTCTCCTGACTGTGGGCTACGGCGGCCTCAAAAAGGATATTCAAAGCGTCATTTCCACTCGAGACCACGGTACGCATCATTGAATTCGCCAGATTCGACGTTGCTGGGTGCTGGCTGGAGCGCGTCTCAGTGTCATGAGAGCTTCTGTCATCATTTGCATGGTTGTTGTTATCACCACCTGGACGATGGTCCAGCCCTTGCGGCATGCCATCCGGCAATTTCCGTGTCCGGGTTGCGTATAATTCCGGAACAGAAGAGTGGTGGGATCTCCTACTATCGTGGTGTTTTTCAGTGCTTTCGCTGCCTACTCGTTCGTCAAAAACATGCAACACATCATCTGGCACGCTCCGACGCCGAGTCCGTCGTGTATCAAAGAGTTGAGACTGAAGTGAGCTGTTACTTCTACCAGTAGTGCTATGGTCCATGGTATGATCATCAAATACTTGTAGCACATCATGAGTAAGATCGCGGCGCCCATTCCGTGTTTCGGAAGTGCGATTCGTGTGCGAACCCCCGCTTTCATTCTCAGGCATACTGCCATTACCAAAGGGGCTGTCAGCGCCGACATTCAAAACGTCGTCGGGTACCTCCCGGTCCTGTCTGATATGGTCCGACAACCTGCGACGTGTACTCGGCGACGACATGGGCGCATCTTCCGAAAGACCTTTTGAAGAGAGTTAGCCTCAGGCTCTGAAGCAACAACTGATGCAGAGACGGTTGTAGCAACACCAGCATAGCGGAACACCTACCGCGTTTATTGCTTCTCTCCCACGCCCGCTTCTCACTGAATATGCACTCCCTCTGTTCCCTTCGACATTTCGCACACGGAGGCCCTATCGGAAAGCCGTCCTGGTCCGTTCCGAGGTTGCATTTGGCCTTGCGTTGCCGACACGAGAGGCAGGCCTTGTAGGTCCGTTGGTAGGTCCGGGTCGGAGTGTCGCCGTAGCGGCCGGCCGGCCTCCTGACTTCCATGATGAGGAGAGTTCCAGCTCAACCAATAACATCGCAGAGACACGGCTCTCTCGAGATTCCGACTCAAGGATTTGGCAGCAAGGCCCGGAATCGTAGACCGTGGGGCCCTGTGTAGCAGCCCAGATGGAGACCGAACGATCTGCGCGTGAAAGAGAGAGAAACGCAACGAGGGGGGGACCGGAGCGGAGACCAGGAGGGAAAACGGAAATAGCCGTCGTTTCCCGCTCCCTCGGCGGAGATGGGAAACATCCGGCGCGAAGCTTTGATGTTTGTATCAATGCACAGATTACCTGAGAAATTAACTATTTACTCCCGCGCCATATGGTGGTGCTCGCTTATATTAAGTCATTGAACCTATATCCCAGAAGGCCCCATAAATGAGGTCCCTTGGCAAAGTCCCCCAAGCCCAGAGACCCGGTGTCCAGCCATCCTCAACACCTTGACACAGCCGTGACTTATAACTCGTACCGTCTCTGATGAGGCGATTTCCCCCAACTTTAAAACTCGGAACCATGAATTAAGACATTAGACAGTCATTCCATTTGTCTGCAGAGGATGTACCTGGTACTTGACAGTCTTCATTGGCACGAAGACAAGATAGACAACGGTGTAAAAGCTTGACACGTTCGAAATTCGAGAAGATATATGCGGATCCTTGATTTGGACGTCGCAGCTCGATGCATCGGCACTATTATAGTTTTCACAAAGCGCAGGAATAGGATGGCATGACGACAAGGACCAACAGCGAGTTAAGACTACTTGCTATTTCTAACCTGGGAAACCGAAAACATGCATTTCATATTCATCTAATTTTGTAGGAGACCGAAGAATGATTATAATCTGTCCTGATTTATAATTTTATGAATTCTTCATCAACATCCGAGAAACCCATGCAACACGTCATCATCAGCTTGACTATCGTCCGGAATTATTCATCAAAGTGCGTTTATTTGTGGGCTGAATGTGGTTAGCACAGGGTCTCTGAGTGTGGAGCAAAATAACTTACGAATACCCTCCTCAGGCTGAGGCTCAATGCCAACAATTTCGGCAGCGTTCTTGGTCTCAGCAGCAGTCTTGTCATCCTTCATGAAGGGGAAGGCCAGAACCTCCTTGATGCTGTAGTTGTCCGTCAAGAACATGACCAGACGGTCGATACCCATACCCCAACCACCGGTGGGAGGCAGACCGTACTCCAAGCTGGTACAGAAGTTCTCGTCAATGAGCTGGGCCTCGTCATCACCCTGGTCCTTCTGGCGGGCCTGCTCCTCGAAGCGGAGACGCTGGTCGAAGGGGTCGTTCAACTCGGTGTAGGCGTTGACAATCTCCTTCTTGCAAACAAAAGCCTCGAAACGCTCGCACAGACCGACATTCTCGCGGTGGTACTTGGCCAAAGGAGACATCATCTGGGGGTGGCCAGTAATGAAGGTGGGGTTGACACAGGTCTCCTCAATGAACTCGCCAACCAGCTTGTCGAGCATACGGGCATTGGTCATGGGGGGAGAGCACTCAACACCGGTCTTCTTGAGGATGCGCTTGAGGAACTCGTTGGTCTCAGCGGTGTGGAGCTGGTCACCAGCAGGGAACTTCTCGCCGGTGGCTTCCTCCAGAGCGGGGATCATCTCCACACGGCGCCAAGGAGCCTTCCAGTTGACGTTGTAGACCTCACCAGACTGGGTGTGGAAAGTGGTCTCGTAACCTCCAGTGACGTGCTTGACCAAGCCAGAGACAAGCTCCTCGGTCAAGTTCATGACATCGTGGACATCGGCATAGGCCCAGTAGAACTCGCAAGTGGTGAATTCGGGGTTGTGAGTCAAATCAATACCCTCGTTACGGAACTGACGGCCCAACTCGTAGACACGCTCCAGACCACCAACGATCAGCATCTTCAGATACAGCTCGGGGGCAACACGCATGAACAGGTTCATGTCCAGGTCGTTGTGGTGAGTGATGAAAGGCTTGGCGGTGGCACCACCGGCAATGGCGTTCATCATGGGGGTCTCGACCTCGACGAAGTCGCGGCTGTCAAAGTAGTTGCGGACGTAGGAGACGATCTTGGCGCGAGTGAGGAAGACGTTACGGGAGCGGTCGTTCATGATGAGATCCAGGTAACGCTGGCGGTAACGCTGCTCCTTGTCCTGCAGACCGAAGTGCTCGGAGGGGATGGCGTGCAAGCAGGGAGCGAGGAGAACAACCTCGGAGGCGAAGATGGACAGCTCACCATCCTCACGGTTCTTGGGGTTACTGCGACCGGGGAAACCGACAATACCAACAATGTCACCACGGCGAAGGTGCTCGTGCTGGGCTTCAAAGGAAGCGTCACCGGCAATGTTCTGAGCCTGGCAGACAACCTGCACCTTGACACCCTCGGCACGGATATCGTAGAAGATCAGCTTGGAACCGGACGCGCGCTTGGTGAAGATACGACCAGCAATGCGGACGGTGACATCGGGCTTCTGCTCGCCCTTGGCGAGACCCTCGTACTCCTTGAGGTACTTCCGGAGGTCGTCAGTGACCTGGAACTTGTGGGGGTAGGGGTCAGGTTGCTTGGTCTCGCGAAGCTTGTTGATTCTCTTGCTGCGGATCTCGAAATATTGCTACAATTGTTCAAGGTATCGAATATGATTAGCAAGTGTTGCGCGACGACATATCCCAGGTGATGATGGGGTACGACTTACGTTGGGGGTCAGGTTGGCCTCATCGTCTTCAGCAGAGGTCTTCTTGACAGGCTTGGGAGGAGCAGCAGCCTCACGCTCCTTCTTCTTGGCCTCCTTCTCGCGCTGCTTCTGGCGTCTCTTGAGTTCGGACTTGGAGATCTTCTCTCCGGTGACCTCGTCGAGGATAAGGTTGGCCAACGAGGCTTCAGCCTGCTGGACGGCAGTGTTGTCGGCCATGATGAATCAGTGAGGCTTAAAGTACCGCAACAGGGACTTAGACTCCTCGATGACAAATGAAAGACGGTTTGGAGAGAAGGAGGGGAAAAGAGATGACACACGGAGTAGCGGGTTTGGTGGGTTGGAAGTCGGCGAGAGAGAATTTTGGGCGGGAGACAAGGCGGGCGAAGGTGATTGGGTAGGGAGGGGCAGCTCCCCCACGCCCGCCCCTCCTTCGATTCAATCATGGATGACTCAATTTCGCTGCATGTCTGGTTAGTGCTGCCTCAGGCCGCGCAGAAATGGTGCCTCTGCACGAAATCACATTTTAATCTTGTGAGTATTACAGAACCACGGAGTAACATCCCAATCTTAAATAGTTAGCATTTTGATGACCTGAGATCTTCGATCTGCAAACTAGTAGTGTACAGTACAATCCATTGAACCCAAGGCCCTCGATGCTTATCACTAGCAGGCAGGGCTTAGGGCTTAGGGCACGCGGATGGGGTTTGGATCTATCGCTCACTCTCGCCGTACCCCGCCTTTCACCCTTCATCACACCCCAACTCTCTCGTCTCTGGCTCTAAGCAAAAGTTCCAATCCACTCATCTGCATATACACTCTCACACAGATGTATCCATACTCGAAGCAAAAGGCGCCCAATCATCCTGGGGCTGGGATTTGACCGTCATATTGTCATACACGTCCTCGGGCTCGTCCTTCTTGGCAGCCGACAGCCATGTCTGCGCCTTGACAATCTTCTCTTTCTCGCGTTGGAGAACCAGTCGGCGATGTTGGCGCTCTGGCTCCTCTGCCATGAGCTCGCAGCATCTCTCAACCACTAGGTATAGAATGTCAACAGATGCCCTGTTCGAAACTATAACCAAACACTTACTGTCATGATCGTTGATATGTAGCTCGCGTTGAACCTCTTCAATTAATTGACTGCGGCACTTGGAGAAGAGCTTTGTATGGGTGCTCTGGCAGATCAAGTCGACAAAGCGGGAGCTCGCAACATCATAGTAACCTCGCGCATACTGATGGAGAGGGCAGTTAGCCACATATTCGTAGATCCAGCATGAATCTCAACCTACCGCCATGATCCTCATTTCCGGGAGGTACTGATCCGGACCAAGTATTTCCTCCAACTCCTGTGGCTTCTCGATCATGCTCTTCAGTTCGTTATCACGGCGAATATCCCCCTCGGGGTACCTGCCAATCCGGTCTTGGTACATACCATAGCGACCGCTATTCCGAGCGCGTACGAGAACACTAAACCCATGGTTCTTGGCCTGCTCTAGCGCGATTCTATTCATCGTAAAAGGCTTGTTATGTTCCATCTCGTATACTTCTTCTGCCCAGTCGATGTGCTGCTGGTGAAGCTTTTGTAAGTACTGCTCCACAATTCGGCGGATCTCGCGATAGAGGTTAGTCCGCTGATACTGCACAAAGACCTCATCTATTTGCTCGAGCAGTATTTTCTTCACTAGATCATGGCTTTCATCCAGGAAAATCATCAATGGCACTTTCCAGTGTTCCACACTCCGCTGATTCAGTATTTCAATTGCCTTTGGATCGATTTGGTCTGGAAGGCACCCTCGTGAGGCAGTTTCATTGCATTCACGGATATCTTCCCAGGTAAATTTCTTGATCTCGCGGCTGACCTTATCGAAAGGTGAGGTCGAGCTGATTCTGCCTAAGTCCGGTGTAAATCTCCTCTTCGCGTCTGGCGTATCGCCGTGAGTGAGGGCCTTGCGCTTCGCTGGAGTTGGGGGGTGGACTATTGTGACTTCGCTATCTGAGTCGTCATCCTTCTGATTCTTCATCGCTTTCTCACGATCCTCGGCTTGAGAAAGTATACCGACAGTTGGCCGAGTGTGTATCAGCACCCGTTTGAAGTCGGTTGCTAGATGGAACCACATCTTCAGCAGCGGATAGTCAGCCGAGCCGCCGTCCATATGTGCCTGCACGTGCTCCCTGAAATTGTTTAGCATCTGACACAGAATGAATGGACTGCTCGCCGAAGGAGGATCCGGCAAGGTTTGGAGCTCGGCATCGATACGTTGAGATTTAGCTTCAATCTGCTCGATGACCTTGGGAAGACAACTTTGGATTTTGTCCAACAGGAGGCTTGAGAGCGCTGTCTGCAGCTTTCTGGTTCCAAACTTCTCTTGATAGGCGGCCAGTTCAGTTGCCCACGGCTCTGAAGCAAAGAACGCGTTCTCTTCGAGACGCGCTTGAGCATGCTGGACCGTGGGATCTGGATTGTTGCGGATCACGTAGTACCCATGTCCAAGCCTGAATTTCTCTCCTTCTAGAATCTCAACCCATTGAACATAAGACTCCCCGGTCTGGATGCGGTCGGGCTTTGTGAGGACCCCCAAAGTTCTTGCTTTTGCACTTTTCACCTCCCTCATGAGGCGAGCAGCACTCGAGTTAGTCGCATCATTTGTCATCGGCAAGGTCAATAGCACAATGCAATTTGCCTGAGTAATGTACTCTTTGACAAGATTCTCGACCATGGCAACCAGATATCTGTCCTTTTCGTGCTCGGCCTGGCTAATAACACCAGGTAAATCGTAGAATGAGAGACTTGGGAAGCCAGGAGCGGAAATATCAAGTCGTACCACATTCGGAGAGAATTTAACCTGGCAATAGTTCTCATCCGTATCAAAGTTCTGCCCGGGAATGTACACAGCTGTCGGTCTTCCTGGGTTCAGAATAGCCAGTTGTGCCCATCGGATCGCCTCTTCGACATCATCTCTATCGCTCAAGGTAATGAACAGCTCGTCCTCTTGATCCTGAACATGCCAAGGGCCGAAAGGATGTGACTTCTTAGACACTTTATCGACTCTTTGACTCGTGTCATAAAAGTATTTCCGCGACAAGTATACACGGCACGTCCAAGGCTGATCCGGATCACTTTCAGTGAGATTAATCTCCATCGGGCACCGAGTACAGGTTCCTGCTGCACGTGGGACTTTGATTTCACTCATACCCTCGATAAGAGAGCTCTTGCCCGCACTTTGATCGCCTATAACGCAGATTCTGGGGAGGGCGATCTGGCTGTCTTCAATACCGAGGTGCCGCAGATCTTGGATCTTCTTCACCAGGGTCTTCATATCGTGAGTGATGATATTGATCGAGTCATTTTTCAAAGATGGACCAGGCATCTCGGCCGACTTTGCTCGGATCACGGCTTGGGGATGTGAGTCAGAAGTGAAGCCCAGTTTGATAGAAGAATTTGGCACTTACTCGATAAATGCTCCGCCATTTTGACAGACGGTGGCTGGAGCAAAGGTAATGTCGACACGGAGATGGCACGGACTTCAGTCGAAACAGGGGAGAGTGAGAGGCTGTAGGAGGCTGTAGGTATGGGCGCTTCACACAGAAGATGAAGATGGAGAATAGAGAGTAGAGGTAAACTTCGAGGAAAAGATTCCCCACCCTAGGGTGAGTAACAAGTTGTATGGGTGATGATCTAGAGAAGAAGATGAAGAAGAGGAGGAAGAGGAAGTAATTGGAAATGAGATCCAAAACTAGGCAGATTTATACCGAGGGGATGTGGAAGGGAAGTTGACAAAGCAACACCGGCAGTATATTATTTTGTCACACACACAGAAGGCTGTAAACGACACATTCACTTAGAGTGGTAGAGATACAGGCGGCTGTGAAGTTGATAGATCAACTTACAGCCCTGCAGTAACCCTTACCAAACTCCTTAGTGCTAAGTTAGCGGCACGACGACCATTCACTGAAAAGCTGTCACTGACATGTCGTATCCATTCCGTCCAGGTATAATCAGCCTGAACAGACGAGGTATCCTCTAAAACATATCAAAACAGTGATTATGGCATGTTCTGGATATGCTCTCTCTGTAGTACTAAAAAGCCTGATTTTGGGAGTTCAAAGTAGATACTGTTGCAGAGACTTCGGGGACTTCACAGCCATGACTAGAATGTCTTGTACTATGCAATTTTAACCTTTGCTTACAACTTCAATTGAAGTATATCGAGCCTCATGCACAGAGTTTCTTGAAAAATTAGCTCATCATTTTTTCTAAAATCGCGGAGGACAAGGAGGAATTTAAGACTCGAACTGCTTAGGAGGATTGTCCTTGACATAGGTACCCTTGTGCTCCTCGATAATACATTTTGTAGAGCTATGGCAATGCTCTCAAAAGGTTTACATCATTTCTGACTGCAAGCTACGATACAAGGTCAAGCATGGATTCTACCCCCATCCATCTTAGAATTTGGTTCATTATCAGCATACGTGCTTGCAAAGGCTGATAGCCTGCATTGGTTGGGACTTCTAAGCTACAACACAAAAGAATTATCAAGTTTAACAACTTATAAAGGTGTTACTAAAAGCGGTCACTGAGTCTAGTAAATATACCACTGTCTAGTTTCTTGTACAGGGCTAAACCACGATGTTAAGACCCTATTCACACAAGAACCTCTTCACCACCCCACGATCCACAATAATATATTCAAATGATGTTGAATTCATTCACTGGCATACAAAATATTCATCACCTTGGGAAAGAGCCCCTGGTCAAGACAGCTGTATAAATAGTAGCTCCTCCCCCCTCGTCTCTCAACTTCCTTCTTCCTTGTCCTTCTCCCACCACACCCACTACCTCTATCACTACTCCAACTTCGGTCAAGAGGCCCAGGCAATCATCCTCATCCGCGATGAAGACCCGAAAGAACTCGAGGTGAACGGAATCATTCCCTTGACGAAATGTGGGTTTTCAGACAAGATCATGGGAATCATACTTGCTGGTGACATCACCCAGCTCAAGCCAACGGTGATCTCTGCAGAAGAGACCCCCGGTTGGAACGAGTTCAGCCAGCAGTTGGAAACCTCTTTGGTCGCCAGGCTGATTCGCGCTAATCACCCCATTCATCAACTTACTGCGCAGCGACGGTTCCGACCTACCTTCAGCGAGTTCTTGAACATGCGTGTCTATCAGCAATTACTGAAATCAAGCCTTATTACAAAGGAGCTCAAGGTCAAATCCGGCTGGGATGATGCAGTACGTTCACTAATTCCCGAAATCAGTCAATCGTTCGACACGGGACATTTCGTTTTGAGTCTCACGGGCTCTTCCTGTGATCTCGAGCAGGCAACCAAGTCGAAATTCAACATGGTACATGCACAAGCTGTCATTACCCTTCTCATCGAGAACCACCTTAAGAACGGTTATGAAGGCGAGGACATGGTGATCATCACGCCTTACACTGCACAGAAGAATCTCTATCGAACGGCACTTTTCCACCTTCGTGAACAGCTACCCTTGAGCCATCAACCACAGATTGAAACGATCGATTCCATTCAGGTCAGAGAAGCTAAGCTTGTGATCGTGGACTTTGTGATCTCGCAGGCTGACACGCGAGCCGATTTGGGATTTCTGGACGACCATAGATGCACCGTTGCGCATTCTCGCATGCGAGAAGTGCTAGTTACAGTGGCTCCCATGCATCTTGCAGATAGTCCCTTCGCAAAGACGCCATTCCCGCGCCAAAATTCTTCTGGTGAGGTGGTTTCGTCTAAGTCGCCGTACCTAGTCGAATACGTGTCCTGGGCATCGAGAAATAAGAAGGTTATTGTACTCGACGCTATGCCAAGTTAGTGCCCCCTTCTTGAGAAACATGTGCCGATTTCACTGTTTACTGACATTGGATACTTGATTTAGAAGCTATTCCGTTCTCAATGTTCCATGATTTCGGTCAAACGTCCATTTTTGCAGACAACACCGCTGAGGCAGATAACAACGGCGAAATAAATTGGGATGACTACAATGCGTCGAATCCTGGGACGAATGAGATTGTCGAATGGGAGGACGACTTTGATTCCAAAATCCCTAAGCCGGAAGGTTTCGATGAAGGGAGTGATGCGGATGGAGCTGACGACTACCTCGGTTTAGGCTTGGGTGGCCCTTGGTAAGGGGAGGGCGTGTGATACACCGTTAAACAATGTTGCGGTCTTTTTCTAGAACAATCTTAAGTGCATAACTTGAATCTGACTTTTGCATATCTGTAACACCTCTCAACTTGTATTCAATAGTCTATCAGCAGTCCTTTTTTGAATTCACCAAGCTGCTTCAGCTTCTGCGCTGCGATTGTCTGAGCTCTGGAAGGGGGGCTGTCCAACTATGTCATAGACGAACATGAGGGTAGATTCGTCTCAAGACGGTGGATGCTTAGCAGGTACTGTGCCTAAAGTGCTCTATCGAATAGGCCCACCTGGGGCAGGGCCGACCGAAAGCGGTGAATTTCCCCCCTTTCCACCGACCACCACAGCCAAACCATGGATTCTCTTCCTCCGCAGCGCTAAGACGGTAAGGTAAGGTACCTCGTAGCTCGTAGCTGCCCGTCGGGCGGTGGGCCTCTCTAACTATTCTCCTCTTCTTTGTCGTCGTCGTCGTCGATTAGTCTAGTTCACTGTCTAATTGACTAGTCAGTCTCCATCGCCCCTCTCTCCTAAAACTGCTGGCTGCTTCAATCTTTCTGCTTCAGCTTCTCCGACCTCGTCATTCCTCCTCTTCTACTCCTCTGCCTGCTTTCTCGTTTTGTTGAACTCCCCTCGTCGCTGCAATGCTTCAAGTACCTGTTCGGGAGCACTCCAACGTGGCCTCCACCAAGGCCGTGATCTTGGTAGGCGGCATTGGAGATCTGTCTCCTATCACCCAGCTCATTACTAACCTCGCTACTCGATTTTTAGGTCGGTGGCCCGTCCAGAGGAACTCGTTTCAGGCCTCTGTCTCTCGATGTGCCCAAGGTCGGTTGCTGCCCCTCCGTCCTTGACACTATTCCCCTCCAACCCCTCCCTCCCGCTTGCGGAATGCATCCCCCCTCCCCGGCGCCTACGCACAGTGCTTACCATTTGGTCTACCATACAGCCCTTATTCGAAGTCGCCGGACACCCCATTATTCACCACTGCTTGAAGGCCCTTGCGAAGATCCCCGATATTCGAGAAGTTATTCTGGTCGGTTACTATGACGAAACGGTCTTCCGTGATTTCATCAAGGACTCCGCCAAGGAGTTCCCTCAGTTCAAGATCCAATACCTGCGCGAATACACGGCTCTCGGTACCGCCGGTGGTCTCTACCACTTCCGCGATGCCATTTTGAAGGGAAAGCCTGAGCGCTTCTTCGTCCTGAACGCCGACGTCTGCTGCTCATTCCCGCTCGGTGAGATGCTCAAGCTGTTCGAGGAGAAGGATGCGGAGGCCGTTATTCTCGGGACCCGGGTCAACAACGACGCTGCCACCAACTTCGGTTGCATTGTGTCTGACTCGCACACCAAGCGCGTGCTGCACTACGTCGAGAAGCCCGAGTCGCACATCTCCAACCTCATCAACTGCGGTGTCTACCTCTTCGCCACTGAATGCATCTTCCCCTCGATCCGCAGCGCCATCAAGCGACGCACCACCCGGCCCCGCCTGCTCTCATACCCTTCGTCCGAGAACCTGGAATCCTCGTTTGTCGCGGCCGAGGACGACGCTGAGAAGACCGAAGTCCTCCGTCTTGAACAAGACATCCTGTCCGATCTGGCCGACAGCAACCGCTTCTTCGTCCACGAGACCAAGGACTTCTGGCGCCAGATCAAGACAGCCGGCTCCGCGGTGCCCGCGAATGCTTTGTACCTTCAGAAGGCCTTCCAGGCTCAGTCCGAAGAGCTCACCCCCCCTTCCGCCTCCATCGTGCCCCCCGTTTACATCCACCCCTCCGCCACTGTCGACCCCACCGCCAAGCTCGGCCCCAACGTCTCCATCGGACCTCGTGTCGTCGTGGGCGCTGGTGCTCGTATCAAGGATTCGATTGTTCTGGAAGATGCCGAGATTAAGCACGACGCCTGCGTGCTGCACTCGATCATCGGCTGGAGCGGTCGCGTTGGCGCCTGGGCCCGCGTGGAGGGTACGCCAGTCCCAATGGCCAGCCACTCGACCAGCATCATCAAGCACGGCGTCAAGGTCCAGAGCATCACCATCCTGGGCAAGGAGTGCGCTGTGGGCGATGAGGTGCGCGTCCAGAACTGTGTCTGTCTGCCTTACAAGGAATTGAAGCGCGTACGTATCCTCCCCTCTCCCTCTCCCTCCCTCTCGTCTTCTTAACGTGAGCGCAAGCTAATTTAATCTACAGGACGTCGCCAACGAAGTTATCATGTAGAAAGTCAACCCCTGTGCTTGAAAATCTGGAACGTAACGTGTGAACGGATTTTGTCTCAGATGCTTTTTATGAAGTGCTTCTCCTATCGCTGACCTGCTCTTCTTGGTTATTTTGTTATTGATCGATTGGTTTCTTTTACCTGGCCTTCGACTGCGGACTTCTTATCTCGCTTCAGCAAATTCTTTAGAGCTAGTGTTCATGCTTAGAATGAACAGGGCATGGGTATGGGTTGTATGCCCGCCACAAAAAAATTACAAATTAATAACTTAATATGGTTTCAATTCGTGGGTCCCGTGTTTCGGTAGTTAGAGAAAAGGCAACATGTGGATAAATGCATTGGGGTAAGTAGATGGGCTGAAATACACACCGAAACATATGCCTAGAAATCGCCGGCCTGAGAAAACGCCCTATCCATAGCTATCGATACAAATCATCCTCGAGAATTCAGGTAAAAATTGCCGTAATATGAATATGAATATGTACCAGACTGACGCGGGGGGATACATCATGGCATACAGCACCTGGTTGGAATGCCTTGTCGCTCAGAGTCCGAATCCAGTTGAAAGACAGTCATGAGTTTTCATTACAGCAAGCTTGGAGGTTTATTACATTTGGGTCAACTGTGGTAGAGATGTGGTCTTCCGGAACCTCCGTGCCGTTCACCGACCGCCAATGCGACATGCCGGCGAACACGATGAGATGGACGCGTGCGCTAATGTATGCTAACCGGACGCCGTGAGTCACCACAACTGATCCCGAGCCATGTTGAGTGGTTTGGAATGTTCAATTCAAAGAGTAGATCATGTACAGTGCAAGATCGTAACGCATCAGATCCATAATATAACATTGTAAGACCTTGGAAGTAGCGCTTCGCCGGCTAAAAAATGCTGCCAATTCCAGCGAGCGCATTCTTTCAAGGACACAAGGTCGTAAAGCCACAGGAGGCCAACGAATCACAGTAGTCACCTAGCGATACGCCCCGGCATCATACCCCGTCTGCTCCGCGGGACGGGTATACCCCATAGTGGACGCCGAAGCTCCATACGCGCTGAATCGCACCCGCGGCATGGGGTGCTGCGCCCCGAGATCTCCCGCCGCCGCCGCGTCGCCGTACTGTTCCACCTCGTGAGCGTGGTCGTGCTCCGCTGCGGCGCCGGCATGGCTTCCCAGCCCGCCATACGACGGGGGCGGGGACATATACTGGCCGGGCATGTTGGTCGGTGGTGCATCGTGATAGGCCTCCTGTCCGGCAGAGTACCCATAGGGGCCCTGCTGCGAGGGATGTTGCTGGGCGTACATGTCGTCCGGGTGGTAGGGTCCCACGCCGCCGGACATGACGCTGCTCCCACGGTTGTGCATCTTGTAGTCGTTGAGGGCGGCGTTGCTGGCCATCGGGTCGTATTCGCCCAGGCGGGTCTGGCGTCTGCGGACGATCACATCGAGGACGACGGCGGCGATGTGGGCGGCGGTCGCGACGATGGTGAACGCGAAGAGCGCCTTGTAGATGCGGCACACGTTGATGCCGGTCGAGGTGCCCCAGTAGGTGGTGGTGCAGCTGGTCAGGATGGTGTGCGCGAGACTGTAGCTCAGTAGGCCGAGGGAGATGAGCCAGAGGAGTAGGAGGATGGAGTTGGTGGTTAGGGAGAGGCGTGGGGAGAGGCCGTAGAAGCAGTGGGTCAGGGTCGTGAGAATGTAGTTGAGAAGGGTCAGGACGGTGGCAATTAGGAGCTTTTTGATTTCGAGTTAGTTCGGTGTCTGTGTGTCTGGCTGCGTGAATCCGGGGAAGGAGGCAGTAGGGACTTACGACCAGGAAGGCCCAAGGAAGTTTGTAGCCATGGCTGTGGAGGTTGGTGATGAAGACAGCAAGGATGATGCCTACGATAAAGGTCGAAATGAGACCCGTTGCGCGGATAATGTGGAAGGGTATCGCGGGGTAGTGGGACGGTTTGACTGATGCTGTGGTGCGCATAGTGGGCGATGGTTATCGGAGGAGGTTTCCAATCGCGGTGGGGGTGGTTTATCAGTGATTGTTGAGTTCCGATCGATAAGCCGTAAACAAATGATCAGGCGACAATACTCTGGGAGCGCGACAGGAGAAGATGGTAGAGAGACGAATTCTCTTGAACCTGCAAGAGGGGAGAGTTGGATTCAGGTCATGACAATTCAGCAACAAGGTGGGAAAACAAACAAAGAAGGCAGGGAACAAGAGACGAGCGAGAGTGCGAGTGCAAGAAACACAACAATGCAACGCCTCGCTGGGTCGATCACTCTTACACTGCCTGGGCAGGCTCCACAACCACGGCTGTTGCTAAAGAAAGCAGCGGGAAGAGGAGACGATGACGAACCCGGCCGCGTTTGGTCGGTGGAGTACGGAGTACGTATGGATAGCTGGCATGTGACATCCAGCACGTGTCTCGCTTACTTCATCTAGTTCTAGATGCTCTCTTTCTCTCTCGTAGTTTGCATTGTACTACTAACTACCATACTGACTGACACCATCGCTGCTGATTAATTCCCTAAACCTTCGCACATACCTACAACCTACAACACTCCCTATAAAGCCAGCCATGGCCGCAGACTCAGCAATGGTGTCCTCTTTCCTTTTAGCTAACCTATCTATTGGCAACCCACATCAGTCCCCAAGCTACTAAACCAGTATGACATCCATACTTGCAGGTTCCATGCCCTGGCATGAGGGTGAGCAGAAAATGCATAACCTGCTTCACGTTCCCCCACGGGACAACCCCACAGTTCCAACCCTCACCTATAATGCTGGCTATCTGATGCCCCGCGCTCCACTGTTGGCTATTGGGACAATTGATCCGGAAGGACGCCCCTGGACAAGCATCTGGGGCGGCGAAAAAGGATTCGCTAGGCCTACTTCACAAAACACGGTCGAACTGACTACACCGGTCGACAGGAGACATGACCCCGTCGCTGGAATACTGCTGGGTCCACCGGAAGGCGACTTGGCCGATTCCACGCGCGACGGAAAACTGATGTCTGGGTTAGTCTTCGACTTGGAAAATCGTAAGAGAGTGAAGCTTCACGGAAGGACGATTGCGGGGTCGTTGGAAAGTCCCAGCGCAGTGTCAGGTTGGGACCAGGTGGGATTCGCCCACCTGACGTTGCACATTGATGCAAGTCTCGGTGAGTAATAGTCCAAAAGATCAGGCATGCGACACGGCTGACGAATCAGGAAATTGTCCGAAGTATATGAATAAGAAGCAGATTATCCCTGCCCTTCCGAATCCGAAGCTAGTGTCAAACTCGCCTCAACTGACCCCGACGGCTGTAGACCTTCTCAATCGTGCTGACTGCCTGTTTGTCTCCTCGGCTCATGGTACCATTGACATGGACACAAACATCCGTGGAGGGCCCCCTGGATTTGTGCGACTGGTTTCTAACGAGCCACGTGGGGCAGTGTTTGCTTATCCAGAATACTCAGGTAATCGACTATACCAGACTCTAGGCAATCTACAGACCAATCCTCGGTCAGGATACGTCTTCCCGGACTTTGAGACGGGAAACGCGCTATACGTCACCAGGGAAGCAAGGATTCTAGTAGGCAGAGATGCAGAACGGGTGCTTCCGCGGTCAAATCTAGCAATCGTGGTCACTGTCACAGCTGCGCGATACGTGGAAAAGTCCCTCTCCTTCCGAGGCATCGCGGGGGAGCCGTCTCCATACAATCCTCCGGTGCGATATCTGGCGACAGAAAAGGTCAGCGCGGCCGACTTGAAGGAAGATAGCTCTATCACAGCAACTCTTATCCGGAAAGAGATTCTCACTCCAGCCATTGCTCGTTTCCGATTCCGTGTCTCCGATCCCGTCAAACTTGGGAAGTGGATTCCCGGGCAGTACGCGACGTTCTCGTTCTGGGACGAGCTGAATCTCGGCTACAGCCACATGCGAGATGATGACCCGACTAGCCTCAATGACGATTATGTCAGGACGTTCACTATCTCATCTTATCCTGGCGAGGGCATTTCTGCATCGGAGTTCGAAATAACAGCCAGGAAACACGGTAATGTGACTCGCTATCTTTGGGGGGTGAACGAACGAGCTGGCCTTGAGATTCCCCTCAAAGGGATCGGGGGAGAGTTCCAGATGAAATCAGCGGGAGAGGAGATCTTACCTTTTATAGCAGGCGGCATCGGGATAACGCCTGTGCTTGCCCAGCTTTCCGGTCTAGATGTCAGTCGGCTGCGGCTACTGTGGTCTATATCGATCAGCGACGTGGGTTTGGTATGGGATACCTTTAAGCGGTTTCCGGCTTTGCCCAGATCGACGTCTTTGTTTCTGACCGGGTCTGATCCGGAGGACGAACTCACCAAGCGGCAGTATGAGGCTGTCATCTCCTCTGGAGCACAGAGTTCACGACGCAGAATAGACGCAGAGGATTTGGATCGGTCATTGGCCAAGACATGGTATTTCTGCGGCAGTCCGGGTTTGAAAAGCTCGGTGTTGAAATGGCTCACTGGTAAGAACGTAGTATTTGAGGACTTCAACTACTAACGCAATTATACTACAATCAGCTTACTTACATGTCACATTTAATGGTTTGCATGATGTACACATCTCATAGTACCTTACCTCGGAAACTTAAGCAGTTCGTAGTTTATAAAGTAACCCGTAAACACCGAGGATTCAGCCCGATCGGATTCTCCGCCCGCCGAGAGGCAACGCGTTATCGGCTGCTGCCTCCGCATCTCATCTCCATTTAACAACTGATCAAGCTCTTTTCTCCTGCAACCTCAAATCTCAACCTCAACAGTCTGCTGCAGGAGCGCTTAAACACCAACATCGCTGCAATCTCTATTACTGTTCTTTCCACGAGAACTCCTTCTATTCTATATCCCTCGCTGCAATCAACCATCCATTGATCCCAAAACCCACCACACCGCAACACAAACCCCTCAACCACAGTCCCCGAGCTCCCAGAGGAGCTCCCACAGCTCCCACCATGTCCACCTACGAAGGTACCGCCCACCTTCCCAACCCACCCTCAAACCCCAGATAAACCAAACTAACACCAACCCTCCCCAAAAGTGGAACACAACACCACCGACCCATCCTCAACCACCGCCAACACCAGCACCACCACAGGAACAACCACCAGCCACCCGCGCCGCCCCGACCTCTCCACCTTCTTCGCCACCCTCTCCGAGATCACCCCGGATGAATCGAGCAGCACCCACCGCCCGCACGCCGTGCCGGTGCCCCGCGACATCAGCGCAGCCTTCTACACGCTCGCCGAAGCGTTGAACGTGATGCGCCGCGACGGCGGCGGGGGCGGGGGCGGGGCCACCATCGCGGCGGCCGCAGCGGGAGGGATCCCCAGCTTCGGGCCGGAGGATACGGACGCCAATGGAGGGGGCAATGAGCTCCTTACAGAAATGATTGGGTCGTTGTTGCAGTCGGCGGAGCGGCCGCCCAAGGAGGTGGAGGGGGTGAGTGAGGAGTTTTGTGATGGTATGTTTCTTGTTTCTTGTTGTTTTTTTTTCTCCTTTCCGGGGGGTGTAATGGGGTGTAATGGGGGGTTTAGGGGGGAGTGGTTCGCTGGGGGAAATGGACAGAAGGGGGTTTGAGTTAATGCTAATTATGCGGCTATTCGTGTAGTGCTCGATCGCGTGCCAAAGGCGTCGTTGAACTCATCGCAGGTCTGTCCGATCTGCAATAACCCGTTCCTGGAGGATCAGTACCCCCTTGTCGTGCGGCTGCCGTGCCATCCGACGCATCTGTTTGATCTGGAGTGCGTGCGGCCGTGGTTGAGGCTGCGGGGAACGTGCCCGCTGGATCGCACGGATTTCGCTAAGCAGGAGAGGGAGAAGGCGGAGGCGCGGCGGAAGCCGGCGGTGGATGATGAGGAGGAGGAGTGGGATGGCATGTATGGTTAGGTTTACAGATAGGTGCTATGAGCAATAAAGAGAAGGGCATAGTGTTCCGGAAACCTGCTGTGGAACCGCGAGGTTTACTGTTGAACTTGCATAGAGACGTTGCATTCATGAACTATTTCTTTTCTATTTCTATCATGTCAGGGAAAATAGCGTAGCTAAGCCATCATCTCAATTCAACTCAAAGCTCCTCTTTGGGTCGAAGAGCCAACTTGCCCGCTTTGTCGATGATAGCCTCCAGGCCACTCCTCTCCAGAACCCCGTTGTCATCCTTGACCACCTCGCGCGCTTCCAACTCCTCAACCATCTTCTGATTTTCGCGGTTACCTTCCAACAAGAACTTCAGACACATCACTGCATGCTCCTTGATGTAGGGGTTGTGAGCGTCGAAGTTGGTGCAGGACAGGATAGTTTCCACACCGCCATAGCGCCGGATTTGATCCTGGACCTCGGGACACTTCCATACTAAGGACGAGAGAACAAGCACAACCAGCTTCTTCAGGTTGCGCCACTCAAACTCCGACGGATCCTCCGTGATCGGTGGCGACTCTGCTCTTGATCCCGGCCCAGCATCAACGGAATCGGGGTCACCGGGATCGTATGGTCTCTCGACTGCTACCGGTCCGGAGCCCGAGCTGGATTGATGATCCCGGGAAGGGCTGTTGCGTCCTCCCAGAGTAAGAGAACTCAGTTGGCCCTTGGGGATGCTGGCCTCAAGCTCCTTGATTAACGTCACCAGATCATAGACAATCTCCCACTTGACAAGCAGGTTTTTCCAGTCGTTATTCTCGGTCAGCACAGCGAAAAACTCCAGGAACTGGTAGACACCTTCGTAGACCCGCTCCATATCCCATAGGTTCAGCGGGAAGTCCTCTGGTAGAGCCCTTCCGGCGCGGATCTGCCCCTGCAAGTAGATCAAAGCGCATGTCTCAGGAATGATGTTGCCCCGGAATATGGTGAAGATGTATCGAACGGTAAGGATATCGACTCGAGACAGAGGGGCCGGACTCTTGGTTGCGGTTTGTTGAGAAGTGCCGGTGACTGATGCTGGAGAATACTTGGCTCGGAAGATGTGAGTAAGAATCTTGACCACGACCGCCTGCGCAGGAGAAATGATGTCCTTGGGCTGGCCGAAGTCAGAGTATGCGTGCGACATAAGACCGTTCTTCAGGACCGCATCCATGATCTGGACCATCATCTTGAAGTAGAGCTCGTCATCGGGAAGATCCCAGGCAGCAATGAAGATTAACAACTCTCTCAGAAGGTTGCGACCAGTCTCCTGCGTCAGCAAAATATGGCATCGCAGAGCCTGCATATTCCGCGACCCCGTCCTTTCTCCGCCCTTCAACCCGAAGCTGTCAACAATACCCGCTTGGATGATCATTGGAAGCGCTTCGATTTCTGCGGGTCCTAGCACAAGCGGTATATCCGTTAAGAGGCCGCGTTGTTGGTCTCCTGGACGGCCGCGGTAATCGTCGTCATCTTCATCATCTTCTTCCTCTTCCTCCTCCATGCTTCCGTCTGCGACGGCCTCCAGGCTGCGCGAGTCGTCATCACCAACTGTGCCCGCATCCCCAGTATCGTAGTCCTGATCTCCATCACCACCGATCTGGGAGCTCTCTTGCAGTCGCGCCATCAACTCGTCCTTCGCTTCCTGTAGAGTTCCGGCCGCAGACTGAGCAGACCGGGGCATACTCATATCTTCCTCCATGACAACTGCATCACCAGCCGAAAGCGCCCCATATTCGCTAAGGTCGGGGAGATCGGTCCAACAAACGCGTGGGAAGCCAGCTGTTAAGCTCCGATCTATCGTCACAATCGCCTTCTTCCGAGGAGGTTCGTCTTCTGGTAGGGCTGGCGGAAGGTCCTTGGCTCTGTCCTGAAGATCAGACCACCCATCTACCTTGGCACCGAGAATAGCAGTCAGGGCTGCGCGGATTTCCTTGACCTGCTCCGGATCTTTGCCCATCTCCTGTATGGCGGTCAAATCGCGCCCGAGCAGCTTCTCCATGTGGTCCTTGATGTTTGCAAGAAGCAGCATGGCCGCCTCCTCCTTGATCGTTGCGGGTTCCCGGGGGAAATTGGAGATTGTCTCTAAAAGCAGGTCCTCCGCAGTCTGATCATAGAGAGCCCGGATTGGGGGGTTGACTATCCGCTCTCCGGTTTTGACAATCGGCGCCATTCCTTCGGGCTGAGCGAAGGCCGGATCAAGCGGCTCTCGGGGCTGAATGATATTTGAATCTCCCGTAGAATGGTATCCGAAGAGGTCCAGCCACAAAACCATTTTCCGCTGCTCATTGTGCATGATGAAATTGTGCATGAACTGCAGACACGTAATCAGAAGGCGCTTGTAGAGGTTGACGACTTTCTGCCAGCGCTCCTCATTCCGGGCGTTCGTTTCCCCGTCAAAGCCCCGCGCCGTGACTCTGACACAGGTGTCGACCAGGGCTAGGATTCTCTGATCGAAGCCTTTCTCCGCCGCCATGTTTTGGGCCTTCTTCGTGGTGGCGAGGAGATTGCGGGCGATGGTACACAAGTCATTCAGGCGCTCGATGTCCTTGACAAGTGAAAAGTAGTTGTAGGCTATGAGGTTGGAGGAAGAGTGGTCGTAGTTGGCGGTCGGGGGGCTTTTCCAAGCGAACGACTGGGACTCGAGAACAGGAATCGCCTTTGTCAAAACATCTGTGAAGCCTTGCCAGATGTCCGGTGACAGGCCGAGATTATGTCTATTGGAGAGAGCTCGATTAGTCCACTAATTAACAACAAGGTCGTTGTGCGGGGAACGGTGCAAGCGTGGGGATGCAGAACAAAATGGGCCTGAAGCAATAGCAGGAGAGATAATTCGGAAACACACCTGACATCGCTTTCTTGGTGTGTCTTGTAGAGAATCTGCTTGCCCGCAGAGAGCATGTGTTCAAGACGTTTGTCATCAATCATACCCCGGGTCTCATAGTGGCTCAAGGTCCCCGTCAGGATAACCTTTAGCATAAGCTCTGCAGGAGTGCACTTGGGCTTCATCTCCGCTGCTACCCGGTCAGCCATCTTGGGCGCGAAGTTGAGAAAACCGTTGGTTTTAAGCAGCAGCACCTCGCGAGTTGATTGTTGCGGGGAAGAAGTCCAACTCAGTGCGGGCGGAGAAGGAAAGAACTTTGGAATAATTAGATTGACACCCGCTGAGGGGAATTTTTCCGGCTCCGGAACCATCCCGCCGCCGCCGACTGCCTGCCTATTCGGGAAGATTTATGTACATGAACATCACTACTGAAATGTGTGATAGAGTGTAATCTATATACAACGCCCATACCTCTTCATGACATCTTGGCTCGAATTGAGAGCCCAAAAACATGGCGCAAGTTGTCCCAGAACCCCAGGTCATAGATATTCTCCACCTCCTGCATACTATGTACCAAGCTCCACCGCCGGTCAATAGGAGCATCTCGGTCGCTGGGCTGTGAGATTTCGTTCGAATCTGGAGACAACAGGTGTCCTTCCTTGGGAGCCTCCCCATCCGTGAGTGCGAGGACCTGCTCGCTGCTCATGGGCCAGTCTGTTGGTGACCCTTGGTATTCTGCGAGCAAGGGCGAGTTGCCATATATCACGTCCTTGGTCGATTTATATACATAGCCGTCGGCAACATCCTCCTTCCAATCCGACCACTTGGAGCTTTCATTTGTGGTCATACCGGCCCAAATCAGATAGGTATGGTATACGAGAAAGGCCCCCGCCAAAGGGGCTGTCATCGTCATCAACAGAGTGGTCGCGCCAATGCGAACATCAGCAGCAATCACTACAGCCCAGATGTTGAAGAAAGTCGTCCAGCTCTGTCGCGTGTGTCGCAAAGGATTGTCAGCGGGTACCAGTTTGTCGTAGGTCTGGTATAGCAGAGTATATCCAAGACATGAGCCATAAGTCAGCATGACGCATAGCGATACTATCAGCGACAGGAAGTAGTGATAGTTGTGCAACCCAACGCAGTTCATCAGCCATACACAATGGTGGTCGTGTCGGGAAACACATGCTTTGCAAGTGCTGCAGTGCTTGCTTCTCGCCGGCTTGAGGAAACGGCATGTACTGCAGCGGTGCCCTGGATGGAAGATGACCCTATCGTAAGGATAGCGTTCCAACTCCTCCGCGTGGTTTTTGGGAGTAATGAAAGACTTGGTGGTTATGCTCGTATATAAGAAATAATAAGGAAGGGCTACAACGAGCGGTATCCATACATGGTGGGCAGTAGGGATCCTGGCCCAAGCGGCGGGAATAAACATGCACTGGCCTGCTACCAGAAGTGAGGCAAAGAATATCTGGGTTCAGTCAGCAGGGAGGCGAGCTTGACTACTGATTCATGAGACAAACAAGAACAAGCGGATGATTCTCATTGAGAATATAGTTACCGGCCCGACTGCAGCAAGAGAAAAGCCGGCCACTGAACAGTAGCTCATCAACTTTTGCAAATCCTCTAGGGACGTGTATCCAAAGAACTCTGTGAAGGAACCCTATTGGGGTTTTGCTACAAGCATGCATCAGTCGCAGTTCACTGCATTCGAGGACCAGTACATAGCTTACCGAAACGCAGGCAGTTTCCCAAAGAGAGCGACAAATACAAAGCCTGAGATTCCGAGGATGGCCAGCCCTAAGGTCCGTAGCAATCCCATCTTGCTCTGAGTCGAGCCAGCTTGGAGGGTCCAATTTTGAGTCGCAGGAAGATTCCAACTACAGCATCGGTACTGCTAGCTTGGTGTTATATTTCATCAAAGCTGACAAAAAGAAATATGTCGAACATAAATCCAGACTCCCCGTCATATTTCGCCTGATAAGATAAGATGATTGGAAGACTGCAGAACTGATGAAGGTTACCCAGACATGATGTTGCCCACCGGCCGTTGGACAGGCCGTGCACGTGACCGTGTTTCTCCCCAAGATACGGGGAATGGCTGGTGCTGGCCGAGTTTCAGTTCCAGTTCACAATTGCCATGATTACCACAACCAAAAAGCGCCTTTGCCTCTAATTGTCTCAACCGCTCAGAGAATAGCCTTGCGTTAACAATTTCATACCATCATGAGAAGCTGGTCTTGCTATAAGCACATGACAGACTGACCTAAAGACATACAAGCCATCCGACGCAATTGGATCTATACTCAACGTCGGAAACACGTGATAGCGCGTCGTCGGAGGGCTTTGCAGGGGCGTCCAACAGCTCCGACGCGACTCCAAAGGCTTCCAGGCCAAACGGATCTTCTTATGGATTATTATGGCTGAGGCAACTACGGCAGTCAGTCATGAGGCCCCAATAACCGCGAATGGGACGCTTTTCCGAGGAAAGCACTTCTGGCTCTCACACAATGTTCCCCAAAGAAACAGGTTCAAAGAACTTATCGAGGTACTCATGGCTTTCCCTTGACTGCATGGCGAGCTCCCACCTAATACGAGATCAAGCAACACGGAGGTCACATAAGGCTATTC
Source organism: Aspergillus uvarum CBS 121591 (assembly GCF_003184745.1). NCBI lineage: Eukaryota > Fungi > Ascomycota > Eurotiomycetes > Eurotiales > Aspergillaceae > Aspergillus > Aspergillus uvarum. The sequence continues at coordinate 170,609 of NW_020291356.1, forward strand.
GAGAAAGATGCAGAAATTAAAATCGTCGATCACAAACGGAGGAATCTCCCGCCGGACACGTGAGTATTTCCACTCCGCTTAGATGTTCCCAACTCACTTATGCATAGATACTCCTTCAAGTTCATCGAAGACTCCATTCGCAAAGGGCGGATGCAGAATCTAGAGCCTTACAGAGCCGGGCCATCAGAAGCTCGACCAGTTGGCGCTTCATACATTCCTACGCGAAATCACAAAGTGCCCTACACTGTCGCGGATGACCAGTTTCTATGGGACTGGATGCAGAAGTATGAGCGAGACTCAACAGCCTCTATCTCGGGGAATAAGATCTACCAAGAACTCGCAGCGAAGGTAGGATCCACTTCGATCTTTAGATCCCCGCAGAGATGTCCAATCGTGCTGAAATGCCCCCTAGAATCCCAGACATACGTTTCAATCATGGCGTGACCGCTATTTAAAGAGGCTACGTGGTCGTCCGCGTCCGGGGGGTATGCCCAAGGGCTCTGCTTTTGAAGAAAGGCCTTCGCAGGAGGTTGCTCCTGCACAGGTGACGGCCCCTACAGCGCAATCTCAGCCGCCAGCAATTCTCGCACCGGAGCATGAGACTGTGCCCTCTTCGAGCAAACCAGCCGACAAGAAGAGAAAACGTGTATCGGAGACTGGCGACGAATCGGATCAACCTGGCCCAGTGCATCGTTCAGCTCCCAAAAAGAGAACCGCTGAGCCCGTGCCAGAACGTGTAGAAGCTGCACCTGCACGCCGCCGGCACAAAGGGAAGGAGCCTGTGAGGCCTCCACAACCCCCCGATCCAAAGGCATCGATTGGTGGGGAGAAGCTTCCCTCAACTACGAACGAAGTCGAGCAACAATCCATTCCGGAACAGTCCGGGACTGGCACCGATAAGCCACAAAATGGCGCTGACCCCGTCCTAAATACCCCCGAGATAGATTCTCTATTCCTTCAGCTTCCTTTCTTACCTTCAAGTCCTGAGCCTGGACCCGTTCCCCACCCTCAGCCAGAGATCCCGGAGCAGGATATTGACACTTGGATTGACCGCCGCCTTCGAAATGGCAGAGCGACGGAGGCACAGATCATCGAGGCCCTACGCTGCACAAGTATGGACCCAGACTTGGCAGACAAGGTACTCGAGTTCATGGTGGCCGGAAAGGACATTCCAGACGATATTCCGGGGGTCTGGACCTCTGGAGATGACAGGTGTGTGGAAGGAAAAGAGACTCGAGGGATCCAGCGGGTCCTAGAGAAACATGGTGCGGAAGCTTTCGATGCTAGGTGGGAATATCTCAGCATGGCAAGGGCTGCTGGTCTTGAGACGGAAACCATCGAATGACAAGTCCACCGCAAACTGGAAATTTGACAATGTGCAACTAGAATACAGGGAAACGCTAGGCGATCAAATGAGAAACAAAACTCAGAGAAAGACCCGGGAATATAACGAAGATGGCAACGGAAGAAAGAAGCAAGATGTATTTCAAGATGTGTGCAAGTGCTCGTTCATCTTGGCTCATTATGGGCCCTCCGCTGACCTCCCATGTCCAAGAACTACCCAAAGGAGGGTCTATCTTACAGTCATAGCATTAGTAAATGGTGATCAGAAAAGCCCCGACAGAACACCCATATGCATGGTTCGTTGTCAACGCTTCGTGACCACTAATCGCATCATTAGGAAAGATACCAAGGGAAGAAGACGGCAAATGCCTGGATGTTCCACCCAAATCTGCTGGGAGGAAAAGAGACGGCAAACTCCACCTGGTATCTCAACCTTCTTTAAAAACCCTACCGTGATGTTAGCCTATGCAGCGTCGTTCTGGAGTATGAGTGACTACTTACAAATGGGACTCATAGAATTCAAGCATCTTGGCGGTTGTCAGCTATTATTCTCTCTTGGGTCGAAAGGACCACAGGAGCACATACTTTTCGGGGGCATCTTTCGTAGCAGGTTTCAATAAGGACCTTGGACTTTTTGCCATTCTTCCAGTTCAAGATGGCAAGCAGTTGCGACGTGCTCGGGTCGCGGAATATAGTGTCGACGGTATCCACCTCCTTCTCCCAACTCTTACCCTTGGGCACCCACGAGCTCGAGTCACTATCCTCTTCTGGTTGGGGCTCCGGTGACTCGTTTGTTCGAGACTTTCTCCGCTTGTTCGGCTGCGTCTTTTCGGGGGTTGCTGATTTAGGAGGTCTTCCCAGAGACTTGCGCTTCTTGGTCTGAGACTTCTCCGGACGGCCACCTAGTTTAGAGAAGTACTCGTCGACCGCCTCCTGTGCACCATCGCTAGACAAAATCATTTGGGTCAGTTCGGTTTGTGCAAAGGTGAAGGTAAAAGCGAAGAACGCACAGATTTCCCTCTGGTTCAAATGTCATGTCGGCGGGGTCGTCATATCCTTTCCATTTCACCTGCAGGAGCAGTTCGCCCTGTCGCAGAGTTAGCGAAGCTTCCAAGGTAGCTGTAATTGAGCACCAGGCCCAGATGAGAGCGGCGCGCACCTTCTTTCCCCATTCATGACTGACAATCTTCTCGACATGGTAACTGCGCAAGTCAGGACTTCGAGTGTACTTGAATAATACCCGACCGCACTCACACATCTTCTTCTTCTTCTTCTTCTTCTTCTTCGTCCTCGTCCTCATCATCCTCGTTATCGTCAACAACCTTCTTTGCCTGCTTCTTGGGTGCGGGGGCCTCCTCGTAAGGAATAGACTCGCCAGTCGACTCGTCATCGGACACGTCGGTCACCGGAGCTGATGGTAACGACGAATAGTCAGTCAACCTGTTCGTGCAACCGGTTGAGACGCGCGGTCATGGGCAGTTGATACGCACGAGGCATTGTTGTTGTTTGGAACGGTGATGCGGCGAGATTGAAGAGTCGTGAAAACAGCTTGGCGGTCGAGATGCGTCGTCAAATTGACTCAGATGGCTTTCTCAGATCGATGAGCGCGAACAATGCGCCGACCGCAAGCCGATAGAAATTTGGGGGATGGAGAATTGGGAAGACTACGGAGTAGCAGTAAAAAGAGTGACATGGACCGTGAAATGGTTACGGAGTAGTTACTGGCAAGTCGCGCAGGCGCGCGGTGGAAGATCTACGCTAAGCCCCTTTGGGCAAGCAGCTCACTAGCCCGCTTTTGGCTCCTCCATCTCCAGATGAATTTCTACAATCGCCCGTCATTTGAAGTTGTGCCGGTTAAAGCATCCCCTCTCCCCTCCCCCTCCCCCTTGTTTTATCATTACTCCCCCTCATTGTCTCCTAATCTCTTCTTTGGGGGCTCTTTTCTTTCCCCGTCGACTTTTCAATCTGTGACGTGTGGGCTTTGTTTTAAACTTCCCCCTCCCCCTCCCCTCCAGATTCCCGCCAAGTGGGCAGACCGTCAAAATGGCTATGCGTATGTTTCTAATACCCCTCACTTTGGACCAAGTTGCTAACGTCTTTTTTTTGTGATCACAGAGCTTGATTTGTCTCAAGGTTGACCCCTCCGCTACTTATCCTCGTCATTATGATACAAGTCCCGAGTCGCTGACTGCCACACTCAGCTTCTGTGATGAAGGATGAACAAGGCCGGCCGTTCATCGTTGTTCGAGAGTACGTTACGATCCCCACAATCTCGTCGGTATAGGTTATGTCGCTGATCGCTATTTATCCGGACAGTCAAGGCAAGAAGAAGAGACAGCATGGTACTGAAGCCGTCAAGTCACACATTGTCGCCGCGAAGACGGTTGCCAACATCGTCAAGACATCCCTGGTATGATATGTCGCCTGACGAATGCTAGATGCGTCTCGATTCCGATCCTAAAGACTATTCCAGGGTCCCCGCGGTCTTGACAAGATCCTTATTTCCCCCGATGGCGATATCACCGTGACGAACGATGGCGCTACTATTCTCGGCCAGGTTCGTGCCAACACCTACGCCCCGCAGTCCTCCCCTGGCAAATGTTCTGACTTGAAGGTTTCGGACAGATGGAAATCACAAACAACGTTGCCAAGCTTTTGGTTGAGTTGTCGAAGTCTCAAGACGAGGAAATCGGTGACGGAACTACCGGTGTTGTGGTTCTGGCAGCAGCCATGCTGGAGCAAGCGTCGGAACTCATCGACAAGGGTATCCACCCTATCCGGATCGCAGACGGCTACGATCAGGCTTGTGAGATCGCGATTGCACAACTTGACAAGATCAGCGATGACATCCCGTTCTCAAAGGAGGACACCTCCAACCTCCTGAAGGTTGCCAAGACGAGTTTGGGTTCCAAGATGTACGGTGACCACATCATGAGTCCTGCAGTCAATCATATCTGACCTCTCTACAGTGTTTCCAAGTCCCACGACCAATTCGCCAAGATTGCCATCGATGCTGTCCTCTCCGTGGCCGACCTCGAGCGCAAGGATGTCGATTTCGAGCTGATCAAGGTTGACGGAAAGGTTGGAGGTGCTCTCGAGGACTCTCTCCTCGTTAAGGGTGTTATTGTCGACAAGGACTTCTCTCACCCTCAGATGCCGGATGAGGTCCGGGATGCTAAGCTGGCTATCTTGACCTGTCCGTTTGAGCCCCCGAAGCCCAAGACCAAGCACAAGCTCGACATCACATCCGTGGAGGAGTTCAAGAAGTTGCAGGACTACGAGAGGGAGAAGTTCACAGAGATGATCCAGAACTTGAAGGATTCCGGAGCCAACCTGGTCATCTGCCAGTGGGGTTTCGATGACGAAGCCAACCACCTTCTGCTCCAGAACAAGCTCCCTGCTGTCCGCTGGGTTGGTGGACCCGAGATTGAGTTGATCGCTATCGCCACTAACGGTCGCATTGTTCCTCGCTTTGAGGATCTGAGCCCCGAGAAGCTTGGTACTGCCGGTCGCGTTCGCGAAATGACCTTCGGTACTACCCGGGAGAAGATGTTGGTGATCGAGGAGTGCGCCAACAGCCGTGCCGTCACGGTCTTCGTACGAGGAAGCAACAAGATGGTCAGTTGGACGGTTGAATGGAATTGACGTGACCGAATGCTGACCATGGCCACCAGATCATTGACGAGGCCAAGCGTTCGCTACACGATGCTCTTTGCGTTGTGCGCAACCTTGTGCGCGATAACCGTGTTGTCTACGGTGGTGGTGCTGCCGAAATTGCCTGCTCCATCGCTGTTGAGGATGCTGCTGTGAAGGTGCGTGAAGATTGCCCCTTGGCGAAATTCTGGACTTAGTTTTGAGTCATTTGTCTAACATTCTTGCAGAGCCCTGGTATTGAGCAGTACGCCATGCGCGCGTTCGCCGATGCCTTGGACGCCATCCCCTTGGCGCTGGCCGAGAACTCCGGTCTGAGCCCCATTGAGACCCTGGCTTCGATCAAGTCGCGCCAGGTCAAGGAGAACAACTCCCGCTTGGGTGTTGACTGCATGTTGACTGGCAACAACGGTACGTTCTTGTCGCCCTCAAACAACACCTCTTGCTGCTGTGCAACTCCAACTAACATTTCTTGCTTAGACATGAGAGAGCACTTCGCCATCGACCCCTTGATCGGCAAGCGTTCGCAGCTCCTGCTCGCCACCCAGCTTTGCCGCATGGTTCTTAAGGTAAGCTTGCTCCTACAACTGTCAACCACAGACAAGCAGGCTAATAAGTGACCACTGCGCAGATCAACAACGTCATCATCTCAGGTGACGATGACCAGGAATTCTAGATTTCTTGTATACAGGAATGTAATTTTCTTTTTCTTTGTTCATTCTGCTGGCCAAAAGAGATTTCACCACCTTTGGCGTTTACAGTCACAACGGGGCTTGAGATGATAATCCTATTTACTTTCTACAATATATGTTCCTCTCGGCAGGAGTAATGAACAAACCGAGGTGGTGCGTGATGTGGTGTCAGTATGGTTGTTGGTACATAGAGAAAACTAAAGCATTCAACAAAGTACAATAAATATCCATGACACAAATCATTTACTTGTACCCTGTTGATGTTTCAAATTGGGCTGTATTCGTGTGTGAAAATGCTTGTTCCTAGAACTGCTCGACCAAGCAGAACATCCCTAAATGCGGAATTGGCTTCAATGTACCCCTACGCGTTTTTATACATTAATCTATATTCCGCACCTTGTCACCCTACAATATGCTTAGGCCTACTTAGGCGTGCAACATCCGCCCAAACTCCCCACGGCCAAACCCGCACCACCATCCACCCTTATCAATCTGCAACTCTTTTTTCTTGTAAATCCTAAACCCAAGATCCGATCAAGCGAAGCATAATGCTCATGTCAATCTCCATAGATAAGCCAGTCCGATAGACAGTACAAGCGGGTGCGAGCTCCGCCCCGCGACTGTCGGCTACGACACCTTCCACCTCCCACCGCAGCGCAGCGCAGCGCAGCCCGAGCCAGGCGGATAATGCACCTCCGGAGTGCGCGGGCCGCCTCCCGCCGCCCCGACTGATAACTGTTTTGGGAGCATGCAGGCGGGCGATGATTCGTGAACTCTGCACGGGCAATCAGTGACTGGGCCACGGAGACTGGACTCGTATCTCCTCTTCATTAATCGGGAAACTATGATGTAGGTAGTGATGGTGGAGGAGGGAGGGGGATGAAATTTTAAATAGAAGGCCTCCCTCCTGTAACTATGTAGGGTTACTCTATCATCCAAGTATATATCCATCACCCACTCTTCGACTTCATTTGGTCTACAGTTCTTAAGACTTGCTTTCTAGGACTTGGTGACTCAGCACACACAACACAGAAATGGGATCAACTGCATCGGGTTGGAGACCACTGAGTGTGGGGATTGTGGGCGGCGGGATCGGAGGCCTTGCGGCATCCATCGCGCTGCGGCGGGCGGGCCATGCAGTGGTCATCTACGAGCGACACGATTTCGCGGGGGAGGTGGGCGCGTCGATCTCGTGTGCGGCGAACGGGACCCGGTGGCTGCATGAATGGGGGGTCGATATCGCCAAAGGCGACCCCGTGGTGCTGACGAAGTTGATCAACCGGGACTGGAAGACGGGGGAGCCGGTCAGTGTCTATGATCTAGACGACTACGAGGCGCGCTGGGGGTACGTCTACAACATGTTCCATCGGCAGTACATGCATGCCATGTTGAAGGACTGCGCGCTGCAGGAGGAAGGGGCGGGCACGCCGGTTACGCTGCAGGTGAATCATAAGGTGAGTTTTGCCCCGGGGGGGGGGGCAGCTTTACATTATCTTGCTTGCTCTGGGTCGGTGCTGATGATTGTGGTGTGTTTAGTGCCAGAATATCGACCTCGAGACTGGTGTGATTACCTTCGAGGGTGGTGAAACCGTGCGGCACGATCTCATCGTGGGTGCCGATGGAATCGGCTCGGCCGTACGAGGCATTATTGGCCTCCATCCCGAGAAGACTCCTGCGCCGTCGAGCTGCTTGCATGCCAATGTCCACACGGAGGATGCGGTCCGCCTGGGGTTGGTCGACTATTCCCAAGACAGCGCATTGGAATACTGGGGCGGCCAGGAAGGCAAGTGGGATAAGATCGTGCTCTCCCCCTGCAACGGCGGCAAGTTGCTGTCCTACTACTGCTTCTTCCCTCGCGAGAAGGGAGACTTCACAACGCACACATGGGGTGGAGAGGACCTTCCGGTCGAAGAGCTGCTCGCTCCTTATCCGGAATTGGATGAACAGGTCCGCTCTCATCTGGCCATCGGCATCGAGATTAGGCCCTGGCGCCTGTGGGTACAGTAAGTCCCGCCCTTTGATCGTTTTCTGCAGTCTGTGAGTTAGTGCTGGACATTCCATTAACGAACGAACTCTGTGACCAGTCAGCCATACCCGTACATCGCCAGCAACATGGTCTGCCTGCTGGGAGACGCAGGACATCCAGTAAGGCGGTTCCCTACCCGAACAATTCAAAGCGAAGTACTGATTGACTATCTGTAGATGATGCCTCATCAGAGTCAGGGTGCTTGCATGGCCATCGAAGACGCCGCGGCCCTCGGAATCATATTCAGCAAGCCCTATTTCTCCGGTGATGTCGCAGCGGCGCTGTCAGTCTACCAGAAGGTGCGACTGCCTCGAGCCACCAAAGTCCAGGCCGCTTCCGCCAAGGCGGCATACAACATCAACGAGCGCATCGGTAGGCAACTGTTGGAATTTGACCACACTGCGAGTCTGTGACTGACGGAGACTCTCCAGGCTTCTCCAGCAACACCAACATGCCGAAGTACAAGGTCGAAGATGAGCAGAAGAAGCTCACGATTGAAGAAATGAATGCGTAAGTGAAGCATCAGTTCTGAGCATCAGCTGCAAGTGCCTAACCTCTCCATCAGATACGACATGTACATGGACATCGAGGAAGTCATGTCCCAAGAACTTGGGTCCTCGTTCGACAAGGAGTTCATCCGAGGGCTGCCTGTCGGACTGAAGCTGTCGAACGGAGTGGTCATCGGAGAATAAGCGTTCTGTCAGATCCAGATTTGGAGTTTTCTCTCCCTGGGCTTCTTTTTCCCCCTTGTTTTGATACCTCATGCCAGTCGTGTACTTGGTAATGCTTGATGTTGATGCAGTGGACATCTCATGTCACTGCGATGTATAGTCCATTCAATGAAATGTGTGACCAACATAGTCAACCGGGTCCCATGACTGGAATTCGGGGGCGAGGCCTGAGATGGAGCAGCCGGCTTAAGCGCCGAGTCAAGATGACTCTTTACGAGTTGTTAGGCACAGACGGCCACCTCGATTGGGTATCACACATTCGATCAATGGCTCGATCTGGAGGTGATCGGCCTCAGGTGCGATAAAGTACGGGAGAGTGAGGGTCGAGCTGAAGGATACGACGTCGATCGCGGTCAAGATGGGTTGCCTTACGTGAAGGATAGGCTATATAGCGTCGGGTATACCTGATGATCAGGGGTGGGAAGTGGAAGGAGGGGGCCGAAGGGCCGGGGGCCGGAGAGGGGGAGAGGAGGCGAACTGGAAATGATTTCCATAGTGGGAATGTTGTAGAAACTGCCAGGTGAACCACTGCCACCTCGGCCACCTCGGCCACCAGCTGACGCTCGTCTGATCTGCCACTGGGAACCACTGGAGATTAACTGTCGGCTGTCTCGCTTCGCATATGAACAAATGGACAAGGGTGCGTGTTCCGCAGTGAGTGGGGGAATGTGTGCCTTAATGCTTCTGAATTCTGAGTCAGATTGTCGGAGATCAAACATGCCAATACGACGAGGGGAAGGAGGGAAGTATACCAAGTACGGAGAGAGTACGGAGTGCCGATAGAGAATGCGGAGAAAAGGCGGTAAAGGGAGGAAAATCACCCTGCAATTGCTCAGCTGACCACCAGCTCACAACAACTCCACCAGCGACTAAAGCGACAACAGCAACAGCAACAGCACCAGCACCAGCACCAGCAACCTGCATCGCCGAACAGAAGCCACTTCAACTTCTCGAATTCTAGACTCGCCTTCGATCGCCTCTCCTTCCCTGTCTAATGACGCAGCCGATGCTTTTCTTTTTCTTTTCTTTTCTTTTTGTTTCATGCATTTTCCATTCCTGCCTTTTCCCCCCACCTAAACCAATGCATATTCACCTGTAACAGCATGTCAGCCCTCTCCCTGTCACAGGGGATGCTGGTCTTTGAGTCGCAGATTGGGTTTTTGACACGAGATGACTCCCGGAGGGGCGGGGACAGCTCGGGCCCAAATCGATATGCAAATCGGCAGCCAGTCAGTCGCTTTCAGAAAGACAGCAATGATCTCGGACCAGCTCGTTGGAAGGAACTAGTCACTCACCATTGCAGAGCAAAACTGAGGCATTGCACCACCTTGCTTACGCTTCTTTTGATCAGCAGACAAGCTGGGACCAACACCCTTTTTCTTCAGAGCAATTGCTCCAAATGGTAGCACGAGCGCCATCTATGTACTGTCCGTCTGGTTCATACAGTAGCGCATTCCGACGAGGAGGCAATATCTGCTGTCAGATCTGGATTTGTAGGCTTCGGAAATGATCCGTGACTCGGATAGTATGGTAGGCACGATGACGACTTCTGAGAGGATTGGGGCTGGGAATCATTTTTGCTGTTTTACACCGTTCGCAGGCATATACAGGTGCAAATGAGAGATGATGTTGCAAATGCACAACACTCTGGACTTGAGCGAGGCCGTTCTAGAATCAGGCCCGGATCAGCATTTGATGGCCACCAAGCGATTGATAATGCATTGTGACTCTATGGTTCCCCGACATTGCGCCATGGACTTCACTATGGCAAGACTATGTAGAGATAGGCCTGCCAATCGCCCGAGGACTAATCATGTATATCATGATGGACGCTTTCTCCCAACGAGCTTGCATCAGAGGTAGCCCCTGAAACCGAGACAAACCTCAGCGTCCTTGTCGGGTCAATGGCATCTGTCTCTGGCAACAACGAAGGCAATAGTCATCAACCCTAAAGGAAACGATTTCCACCGAGAGACCTAGATAGCCCACGGAGGTTCATTCCATGATGAGACCCGCAGCAAAGCAACTCGCCATATGTAGCAGTGTCACACCATCCCGCAATCAACACCGAACGAAAAAAAAGAGCCAGGTTACTCCCAAACCACAATGACTCTCTGCATGGACCAAAGTGCAACTCGATGCCATGCTAATCTCTCGACTAAGCCCCAACGTCATAAGTCTAAGTAGTAACGAAGCTAGACGCCAGATCGGATCCATCACAATCAGCACGAACAAACCGGTAGAGCTGGCTGCACTGCAGTGCATCACGTTTCTGCAGAACCTGCGAAAATATATTAGCATCGTGCATCTAAGCCATAACGTCTAGAACCTCCTCCTCCATCTCCACAACTTTCCATTTCCGAACACGGCATCGGGCGAGATAGCTCCGCTCACCTCCATTCTTCTGGCGTACGCAGCGAGCGAACCTCTCCTATCCCCACTCCGCAGTAATCAAGGTAGTTTAGTTAGTGCAACGATGCACCACTTTGAGCGAGAAAGAAAGAGTACTGCAGGGTGCTGCATTTCTGCGTTGCAGCTTGCCTTTCCCGGGATTTCCTATCCTGCAACTGTGCATTACCGTTGGAGAAGCATCTTGCAGCAGCTAGCAGCCGGGAGAGAGGGGGGCTGAGGTATCGGACGAGGCTTTTTTTTTTGTGGTAGAAATGATTTTGGTTTTGGGTTTTGCGTGAAAATAAAAGTTAACTCAATTATTACTTACGCATGATGGACAATGCTGTAGGTCCAAAGATGTTGTTGAGTTTTGTCAAAGCACAAGCAACGTTCAAGAGACACTGACAAAAACCTGTCACCGCTGGTTATCATGTGATCCTCGTGGCTGCGTGGCTGCTGCCAGTACTGACTGTAGCAGACAAAAGCCTCCCTAACTCAACAGCTACTCCGGGTAGACAAGAAGAGAACGGGCAGGGCCAAATTGAGGCTTTTGCCATTCCTGTGCCCTACCTATGTTCTGCTGCTGCATCTCCAGGTTTATCTCATGACGATGAGATGGTTGTAGACATGTGAGAGGATAGCCTCATCATTGGGAGGATTCCAAATAATCAGACATTTTCCTTGTCCTTTCAGGATTCTCCGTACAGTACGGAAGATGTTGCTGCGAACATGCACAGCAGAATAAGTCGGTGTCCGTGTCGGTGCTGAAGTAGCACATCACCTGAATCTTCAGGATGAGGCTACCTACGAATCCCCATTCATCCGATGATGAAATCTATCGAGTGTGACATTTTTAGATCCAGACCGGAGGAAGGAGGAATCAGGGGATCAGTCAGTGATGTTGGCTGTGCGTGTCTCGGTTTATCACATGGCTGGGTTAAAGAGGTAAAGAGAGAGAGAGAGAGGCTTTTCCTTTGCATTGACGTGGCTGGCCTCTGTTCGCGGCTACCGAATTCGTGATTCCGTCCCGTGGGACTTAAGCCCTGCCCACTGAAAACCAAAAACACAATCTTGACTCTCTCTCTCCTTTTTCTCATGACAGCAAGAAGGCTCAAAGAAGCCGCACTAGAGAATTGACTATGTGAGTTTCTCTCTGTCATGGTAACCAAAAAAAAAAATAAAAAAATAGCTGCCTTACCTTAGGACAAGAATAGCAAGAAAGGCGGCGAGAAATTGGGCAACCATTTCCCCGAGGGAGTCGAGGTGCAGGTACAGGTACTCCGTACATACAGTGAGGAAGTACGCCGGAGGCAGTACAGTACAGTAGATTGCAACCCAGATCTTTTTACTATACCGCTACTTCGGGATGTCGTTGGCTTCGACCATCACACGACGACTGCAAGAAGGTGACCCTAGCATCTGATGGTGACTTTTCACCCTATCTTCACTGTTGTTTATGTTGTTTCGCGCTGAACACCCCCGTTTGCTTGAACTTTCCTCTTGCGTATGTAAGTATTCTTGATCGACTATACTGTACTCTGTAAATATCAAACAGTTCATACAAATACAAACTTTTGTATAATTGTGTACCATCACGAGCAAGATAAAGCACAAGGCACAAAAAGTACATACATGTGAGCCAGGTACGAAAATTCGATACCGGGGAAATAGCGATCCAGTCATTGACTACTTAGCTCTTGAGATGGTACCTTCGCAACCCCATGTGAAAGGAAAACAAATAGCAAATAGCAAAATAACAAACAATTAATCTTCGAGTCTTGAAGAAATCCTACTCCTCCGTTCAGGATTCCATAGATAGAGATAGCAAAGCCCATCCCTTACGATACGTTATCTCAATCGAAGCCAGCATCCAGCCACTGCACAACACACCCCTCCCCGGGGGCCTCGATCTATAACCTCCGAGAACCAGCAAAGCAAACCACAGCCCAGCCCAATTGCCGAAACACCCACCTCTCTCCCCAGTTCCCCAGTTCCCCAGGATATCGATACGAACTGGATAAAAATAGATTCATATCAGCTTCTTCAAGCTAGAGAATACCGTAACCTGCATCTCAGCCTTGTTCGAGTCCCAAAGCGGCAACCCGGAAGAAGACCCCTAGATCCTGATCATCCCTCATCACCGTCATCTACTCGGTAATTATCAGTTTGATCATCAAACCTTTCGCATCCCGCACATGACCGTTTCCCTCACCAAAAGTATGAATTGGAGCCAACCAATCATAAACAACCCTCCGAACTACCGCTGAACGCTGAAACAGTCGACGCGGATTCAGGAACAAGCGATAGGAGAATCCTCAGACATCACATGAGAGCATACCTGACCCCTGTGCCTCCCCCTCTCCCCAGTCCGTCAGCTATTCAAGGTACAGTGCACTATCGAGATGTCAGAAACGTAGCTCCACACCAAAAGCCCGTGACCCAACCCTTCGGGCATATGCCAAACGTTCTCCAGGAATAGTCTCAATGCATTTTCATGCTTTAGTTACATCCATCTCTTTGACTTGTCCGTGTTACGAAGGTCCCTCGTAATCAGAGTCCTCGTTTCATTGTGCTTGCCTCTAGCTTTAGATATCTAGCGCTGCTGCGCTGGAGGTTCCGGAACGAGGATATTATTACGAGGAAGTTACTCCACAGGCATACATCGAAACTCAAATCCAGACTCCCTGGATCGATGTCCGGGGACACTAATTTTTAGTTGACCCTCGCAAAGGGGACCTCTAGACTGATGAATCGGTGGCTTGTACTGTAGATACACATAGTGAAAGCAGCCCTATCCGGGGCAAAAGACCGAGAACCAAGGCTGAGTGGACAGGGGTGGGTGGTAGAGGGAGCCAGGCAAAGTTATACGATGTCTGATACCGGGAGGCGGGGAGTTTGTTCCGGATGGAGGTAGTATCATCTCGTATCGTCGGATGTTTGTTGATGATGATGATGATGACTTGTGGTGTTGATTCTTGGTGTATCTATCCTGAATAATGACTGGATTACCCCATGGTAGTATTGTACACTCCTGTTTGAGCTCGATCGGCCCCTGCTTGAAGGCGTAGTGCGAAAGTAACCGCAAGACATATCCCTCTACCCGGGCAACTGAGATTGAATATCTTCGTCGAATTACACTATACCGAGTATACGATAGAGCGATGAACCCAGAATCCTTTGAACTACAGCTCTGGCTTTCCCGTCGCACGAGCGAAATTGGATGCCTTACATGTTCCACCCACACCTGTGAAGTGACATGCATTGCTGCTGGCCGTCTGTCTTGCACATGAACACTCCACTACCGAAGGGGCAACCACCTTCCCCCATCCCCCCTCTTTCGTCAATGACAGTAAGTGTGGGTGTAAGTGAGTTCGGGTAAGCAGGTACAGCACATGGTTTCTTGATGCTTTGCGCCTTCGTCCCTCTCTCTCTTTGTCTGGGAAAGGTAAGCAGGAGAAGAAGGTAACTGGGACGTGATGCGCTAACTACGATGACTGGAAGTTCGCCTTGAAACTCTTCCCCCTCGAGTCATGACGGATGATCATCAGTTGGGGGTGTGGGGAGGAATGGGGGAAGGAGGAAGGGGGAAGGGGGAAGGGGCAAGGGGCAAGGGTAACTCAGGGGCCCGGGGGTCCAGCCCCGACTGAAAATTGGGGGTGCTCCGCGTTCCCAGAAACCGGGACATGCAGCATGCAAGCAAAGATTAGCTTTATTGAAATAGCTTCTCTAGGGTTCATCATGCCTGCCTGTGATAGTTAGTCATTAGTAAGATAGTTAGTGCCATTTGCTAGAGAACGAGTCAGCCCTGTTCTTCCCATATCCAAGAAGACCCAAAGAGATCGACACACAGAGTGAGAAGGTGAGCGGATACCACACCCACCGTGCCTCCAGAACACCAGCAACATGCGGCCGTCTCTATCGGGAGGATGACAATACGTAAAGCAACAACTACCATCCTGCAAACCGTATTCTCTGGGAGTCTTCTCCTAGCCTCTTGCGCGATTTTCTAATGGAGGAGGGGGCGGGGAGGAGCAGTCCGACATCCGAATGGATTGGTAGGGTGACATTGCCATCTCTGTCATTCCCAAAGGACAGGGCAAAAGACGAGTTCGACTCGTCTGAACGTACTGTACATAGGAGGCCAACTCCAGACCAGCTAACCTCAGAGCAAGACGCACCCACACAGCAAGCCATCGTGCTGGAGGTGGACGCCCACCCCGTCCCCCCTCATAATGCCTCATCCTCAATCCGGGGAAAGCCCCCTCCCTTTGCCCCCACCGAACGTGCCTGAAGTGTACTGTACAAGGCGCAATGAAGACTCAAGCACAAAGACAGGATAGAAAACTTCTTGCAGGGCTGCAAGCTCGGCTCTGTATCGTCCTCTAGCCTTGGTAGGCAGCTTTTACGAGACCTGAGTTGCGAAGCGTTGCTGACATCCTATCCTGGAATGGAGAAAGGGCCGTTGGAAAAGGCGACAAGGGTTTCGCGCCGGTTTCAACTCTCTTCATCCTTTTTCCCTTAAAAATCATAGAGTTTAGACTATGTTTGATCGACTCGTAACGGGCGGCAAGAAGCAAAGAGAGAAACGTATAGGTTGGGGCTAGATTGCCAGATGATGATCTTTGTCGAAGAAGGGACAATCTTTCCCACTCATCTGTCAATCCCATCGAACATTCATCGATCGTCGAACAAGGCCCGAATCCTTGAGTATGAATACGAACCTATTGCTCTTCTTTACCCTTGCATTTTTTTATTCATTCGAGATCGCCCTAATTCTTCCCCCCCCCCCCCCTGCCCCTATGTGTGCATGTGTGTGCGTGTGGCCTGGGTAGTCAGGCTCGGTGCATAATCTAGAACTCGCTAATCCGGTTTCTCGAACGAAGGTCGCATTCAGAATTTATCCACCCTTGAGAGAGAGGTGAGGGGAGGAGAGGGCATTTCACTACCTGTTCCTGGTACTCATCCTGGTAACATGAAGATGATCATCACAGGGTTCTGGCTGGCCGGGGAAGACGGGCCGGGAAATATGGAATGTGACCACTCAGAAGACCCGGTAGGACGGACCAGGGTCAATCGTCCTACTCAACAAAAGAGCTTGGATAAATAGAAAGAGGGCACGGACTGAGGAGCAAGAAAACAAGAAACACTGGGAGGAGAGAGAGAGAGAGAGAGAGAGAGAGAAAGGAAACAGAGTACGGGATAGTTGAGAGAGCAGTCTGGTCAGAGTGGAAAGTCTGATCGATAGCTCTCGGGTTTCAAGATTTAATGTCGGTCTCTTAGTCGAGAGCCTCGATCCGGCGATTTCTTTGTATGTTTCAGCTCACTTGGTGTCATTTCCAAGCCATGACCTTTGTGAAAACCGCTATCCGTGCGCAACGCAAAGCTTACTAGCTATGTATGTATGTAGAATCCGGAGTACATCCCAGCAGGACAAAAAAGCTGGGGTTCAGGGATTGGGCCAATGGCCACAGAATGGATTGACGAGGACACCTACGTGGACACATACCAGCACCTGCTTTCATACTCATAAATCAATGTCTTGGAGCCGATCAATCGGTGTCAAATGCCGGCGGTTTGAACAAAAAGTACGAAAATACCTTCTAGATCGTTAAGCCAAATTCCTTCCCAAAGGGCGGAATCAACGGTTAAATGCCAGCCAGAACACATTTACGCCAGCTCACATACGTTCGATCGGTTCCTGTAAGCGATCATCCCAGGGCGAATCCTCGTTGATCGACGGCACCGTTAGCTCTGAAAGAACCCTGTTGCCTTGGAAGTAAGTATACAGTCTACCCTCGGGGTAAAGGGTTCTCGGGACGTGAACCCAGAATTGGCAAAAGCGCATGGTACAACAGCATCACAGGTTATGGTTGCTGGATCCAAGGGCGTCGCGAACTTTGTCGGGGGTTTGGTAGCCGGGAAGGGGTACTCCGTCTCCGTGGGTGAGACTGTGCCCATCCTTTGTTTGCGGGCCGCATTAATTGATGCATGGTCCCTTTTTGCCCCTGTGTCGCGCTTCTGTTGTTGTTGTTGTTGTTGTTGTTTCTGTTGTTGCTGGTGCTGATGCTGGTGCCGGTAACTGGTGCTGCTTGACATGATGCAGCCGCTGTCTTTTGACACTTGGCCCAACAGCTCCTCCCATGACAGGTCTTCATTTCAGAGCTACTGGTATTGTAGGATGGAGATAGCGGTGGATATCTGCCAATGGTAGAGCTGATGAGACATGCCTTTGATACATGCAATTCCAATACGCGGAGCTTTTGGCAATGAATGGTGAGATCAGTGAGTTGGTCTGTGGTCAGCGAGGAAGTCAGTAGGGTGGACCTCGAGTCTCTTGCGCGATCTCCGGACTGATTTACCCCAGTCCATGCCCGGTGGCGCAAAGGCTGTACGTGCGGTACGTACTCCATAGTATGAGTAGTAACTCACTTAACTAGCCTTGGTTAACTAGCTCTTAGGTAAGGTAAATGGTGCGCGGTTCGACCCCACATCATGTGACACTCCCCCCTCTCTTCCCCCAATTTTGTCTTGTGACTTGTGCGGGACTGCTTTGCCACTGGCACAAGCTGAGAGTGTGACTGACTGTCTGACAGTAACTGACTGGGTGTTCCTTTTGCCCCCCCCCCCCCCCCCCCCCCCCC
>NW_020291356.1:188110-206749 GCF_003184745.1 Aspergillus uvarum CBS 121591
ATGTTCTTCCCCCAGGCTTGCGAGAGTGTTGGTGCCCCCCTCCCCCTCCGCCCCCCACGTTAAGGGGCTGGCAGAGTCCGCAGGAGAAATGAATTTCCACCGGGCGTTCCGTCTCGATCCCAATCCAATAGCTCCCAAACAGCTCCCAAGCTACGCCACAGTCAACGGGTCGGTAGTTACAAGTGCGCTACCGTAGTCAGTCGAAATCAGAGAGCGTGATCTCCTCAAGTTCCTCGGCTATTTTCTGTTGGTAACGACGTCAGCTCTGGACTGATTGCGTCTATTTTTCCGGGGGAGGGGGGGGGGAGAGAAGGATGATTGATGCCCTTGCCCATGGCGCCCCCCGGCTGTGGGACACTCTTTGCTCCTATACCTTTGACGACCTTCTCGTCCTGGTTGAACATTGCTGAAGGTCATCCTGAACATGACGCCAAATTGACGACAGATCGTCCCTCTAGAAGAGATATTCCCGTTTCTTCATGTTGCCTCAAATACGTAGGGAGATCATGGGATAGCGGGATCCTTATTTTTTCTTGTTTCACTTTTTCAATTCCTTTTATCGTCATTGGCTTTCCCTTGATCGTCATTTGCAAAATCCTTCGCCTTGAGAAAAAAAAAAAAAAAAAAAAAAAAGATGCGGCGGAGAGTTTAAGAAAGCATCGCTTCTGAACAGTGGACTGGGCTATCATAAGCTTAGCCGGGGCTGAAGTACCGTGGATGTACTGTACCCCGTAAAATCCGCCCATAGCCATGCCCGCCATGCATCGGCGCTCTCTTTTCCAGTAGGCTTGAACGGAAGTCAGTCGAGAGAGTAGCGGGCTGGGGGCGCAGCTACGTGGCTCGCTCTCCATCGCTATTGTGGAACGATAATCTGCAGGACAGGTCTGGCAGCTGAGCAATTTGGCCAAACTGATCATCAACCTGGCAGCTGTTGCCCACTTTTTTTCTTTTCTTCTACAGGCATCATTTCCCTTCTTCTGGAGTATTACCCGGTAAAGTACAAGTTACGTGGTGGAGAGTTAGGCTAGGGGTAACGAGGAAGGCAAAAGGGACGCCCAAACGAAAGTGCAATAGTAATAAGCTCACGATGTTTAGCTAATTACCAACCTAAATCCAGAGAGGGAAGTTAGCTTCAGGCTACCCTTCTTCTTCTTCTTCTTCCCGGGGACACACTTCTTGGGACGGAGGGAGCCTGGAGGGGGCCGGAGGTGTTGATGTTGATATAGTGTATGTAGTAGGCGACGGGTGCAGGCGCCGGCGCGCGCACGCACACGCCGATTGACATTATTGTCTGCATTCGAGAGACAGACATGAATATGCACGCGGAAAAAGAACAGACGCAGTGTTTTTGAAGGTCCAATTATCAGGTCGAGAATCTTGCTTTGACACCTGCCGATCGTGCGACTTGATCCAACCGATTTCCATCGGTCAAAGGGAGGAAGACATATACTTTCTCACTGACTACTTACTACCTTGGTTGGGGGTAAGAGAGCTCGAATGTATGTACTGTACTTCTCCCCTCCTAACATGAGGCTTTTACTCCCATACAGGGAACCATTCACCGTACATTCTCCACCGGAAACATTGTTGTTCTAGGTGCTGACCTCTTCAGGCACCGTGGTTGATCCAAAGGGATCCCGGGTCCAAATGACCAGAAGATTTAAAACGCCATGCAGATCGGCTCTTTGCTCAACTCAACGTCTCTTGCGACTAAACTCGAGAGGGATATCCGATATTCTGCGAGGCTTACCCCTTCCTTCCATGGATGATTCGAGTTGGTCGGGTCATACACACTTTACTTCGGTCTAAATACTCCGTAAGCACGATATATCGCATCATCACGGCGGCGGCGGTTCCTCCTCCCACCCCCCTCCCTCCTCGGATTTCACTCGGCTGTTTTCACCCACCACGGGGAAATAACGGAGAGCGGAGGAAGAAGCCACCGTAAGAGATTGAAAAATGAAAGGTGCTCAGAAGAGGGCGAGAGAGAAAGGCAGGCCAAAAAAAAAAAAAAAAAAAAAAAAAAAAGCCAAAATAAGCTAAACGAGAACCGATGGAGGAATCTCTCCGCGTTTACGAGTAGCTTGAACGGTAGCGGTAGCGGTTGCGGTGGTGCCTTGGACTTCGCCTAGAAAAGATGAAACCAAATCTTACAACCGCCCTGTGAGAATCTCCAGGATGTTATTTAGTCTGTTCATTCAACCCTTCAGACCCTAACCTAAAGACCTAGAACCTGCCAGGTGGGAGCATCACATGATTACACAACGTGGGCTGACAGGCGAGGAGAACCAAACAAGAGAAGGCTGTCAGCTAACTAACTCCCTATGTTCGCTCTCTCTCTCTCTCTCTCTTTCTCCCCTATCTGCATTGCTGCTCTACCCCCTCCATCACGACAAATTGGGTAGTGATGGTTGACTGATTAGACTGATTGATTCATGATAGTGAATCGGGCGGATCTTCTGCATCCCAGTTCCCCGAACCACTTACCTGGAGATCCGCGACGAAGGATCGTAGCTTGTGGCGTCTTCAGTCTCTCTGATTATACCAAGTATGGAAAAAACGGATGTTTTATCCTCGAGATTTTTTGTTAGGTCTTGATTTTTTTTTTGCAGGGCCCCGTGACGTGAAAAAAAAAACAAAAAAAACAGGGGGCGCTTTAATAAGAAGCCTAAACCAGATAGCCGGGTAATCTAACACCAGATCAATCTATAGAACGCCTGATAGTAAGTAGTAGTATTGATGTCCGTTGGTGCTACACAATCATTCCTTCCCCTCTCCCTGGGGATAGCCATGTTGGGCTCTTATCATCCATCGTCACTAATGACGAGAGAATTGACAGCTGGCAATCCTCCTATCTTGTGACTTATGGCTTGGGTCGGGAAGAGGGAAAAGTGGATGGTGGAATGAAGCCACTGTGATACTCAACGTAACTGGTCGCTAGGTGATACACAGACACGCACACACACACAGATATCAGCTAACGAATGAATCAATGTGAAGTAGATACGTCGGTTGGTGATTGGCATTTGGAACGAAGCCTCAGGCCCGTGGGTAGGTACGGTAGTAACTTTGGCCCACATGATCCAAGCGTATGTACCCGTACTCCGGGGTTTCCAATGCCTGAAGACAAACCAGGAGCAGAGAAGGGAGAAAAGAGAACATTCTAACCCCGGCAATTGACACATAATTGCTGCAGACTGCAGAGGGGATAGAACAACAACAACATCCGTCACCTCCACCAGAAAGAGATAAGGTCAGTGCTATTTAGGTAGGTAAGACGATCAGCCAGATCGGAACCGCGGCGCTCTTCCCCGGTATGCGACTCCGCCTGGGGGCATTTGAGATACTACATACCACCGGCGAATACTTGCAGAGTACGCATTGTGTCGCGTACCAGCAAGGTAGTTCGAGGGTGGAAGGGGATTGTGCCCAGGCCATTTCAGCCAGGATGATTGTCGCAGGATACATTGATAGATCATATGGCATGGCAATGTTTTCTTTGGTTGTCGTTGTTTGAAACAAATAACATACATCGAGATTGAATGGATAAGAAGATCAGGCAGAGATGCCTCGGGATCAGATCGAGGCCAGCTACGAAACCAGCTACCGACGATATTGGCCCATCTTCGGGAATAAAAACGTGGCTAGACCCAAGTGTCAAGGGTAGAAGGTCCACGGGTCTATGAAGCTGGATATGCACCCGAAAACTAGGTCCGTGGCGAAAGTAGTCGACAAAACAGTGACAGTCAGCAGACACCGAAATGGCCACCGAAGAGGGCAGGTGAGAGATGAACTGTCAAATGCCCCTGATGAGGCGAGAAATGGATTTAGGCAGTAAGTGCCTAGAATTGACAGCGACAGGGGGGGGGGGGGGGGGGTTGGGGGTGGAAGGAGGGAAGGGAACATTGAAAGGGGACTGAAGGGCACTAGAAACAATGATGGAAGTGGCTATATTCATTAGGTCTGTCAATAGTGGTACTGTAGGCGAGTTGACAAGTGCGGAGTGATATCAGCAGTATCTTGTCTAAGCCAATCGTTCGGGATCCATTTTTGGGGGGAAGTCAAGTGACCCGACGGAATTGACGGGGTTGAACTCATCCAATGTAATAATGTGTATATTCGGTACTCCGTCGTTAGGTTAGTTCTGTTAGTGAACGGAGGTTTCCCTCGCGACCTTAGTCAGCGGTCAAGCTGGTCACAGGACAAGGTGATCTTTGTTGTGAACGATTGTCTAGAACATCCCCTGCGCGGTGAGTGCTTTGCTGATTGTGATACGTAATGCAGTCACCTTGGATTGATTTGTATACTAGGAGAAAGTATTGAAAATATATTCCTGGCAGGAATACCGCCTCTATCGCTTGAGAAGGTATGCCTGGAGGGTGGGAAAGTCTTCCTTCATACTTTATCCGGTACCAAAATTAGCGAGAGAGTCAAGCCTCAATCGGTTGCAGCCAAGTACAAACAAGTAGAGTATTTGAGGGAAGCAGAGAGAAGCCGCCGCCGCGTTCACCGGCCAAAGTTACCCTTCTGGTGGGAAGAATTGAGTATCATTCCGAGGTCCCATACAAAAGGGTAACAAGTTCGTACTTTGTTTTCGTAGCCCCACTCCGGAAACAGACCGGTAAATTTACGCTAGTCATGACAATGTATGAGATACCAGACGCCCTGCGGGGGTACTCCGGAAGTACCACCATCACCATTCCAAGAATGGAAAAATGCAGGAAATAAAAAATGCAAAAGAAAAAAAAAAGAGAAAATCTATTTTCTTTTCTGAATTATGAGAAAAACAATCACACACATTCACACACGCCCGCCCACCTGGCCTTCTACTTACTCTGAGTACTCTCCCGCTCTCTCCATACATAGATTCCGGGACCACGGAAATGGAGGGAGGAAGAAGGAGGCGCGGCTAGGATCCCTTCCCTGTACATACAGTACGTACCGTACAGGGCATACAGTACCTACTTCTCTTCTCTGCTCTTCTCTCTTACCGCCATGCCCATTGAAACAATTCCTTTCCCTCGGTACTTGCTGTACTTACTGACTGTACACCCTTCATCGGACTTTTCTTTCCCTGTGGCCACCGTCCAACTCCCCCATATTTCCATACTTTCCACATTTTCCCATATTTTTTATTTCCTTTCATTTTCCCCTTGTACCATTACCAGTTCATACCGAATTACTGTTCTCTCCCACGCCCTCCTTCCTCCCCTCCCCCCCGTCCCATAATCTCAAAGTCTCCACCGGCCCGTCGTTTAACTATCTTCCCTTTCCTCATTTTTCTCGTCCGCTCCACCGCGTACTAAGTTCTCCTCCCCCATATTCCTACGGTCGATTTTTTCCCTTCTCTCTCTTCTCCCTCTTCATTCCCTCCACGCCTCTCGTCGACAACCTCGCACCTTCCCCCACATACTCGACACCTCCTCCCTTGTTGACCGGCGGCTCCTTTCGCGAACCTCCAATTCTCGTTCCCAATTGCTTCGACCATTCGTCGTTGCCGGTCTCTACCTTTCTGCCTCGACTATACCCGTACGGGAAAGAGAATTACCACTCGGTGGCAGATTCTCTATCCGAACTCGCCTCCGACCGTGCATCTCGCGCCTGATCATATCCTGCACCACAATCGTTGATATCTAGATCCGCTGCTTTTTCGACAGGCAGCTGGGGCGCCATTACTTGCTTAATCGACATCTCTGCAATTTGATCGGGGACTTCCGAACCGAGAAACTCGATCCCAACGACATCCTGGAGGATCAGGGAGCTTCAATTCGCTACACTTCGCGCCGTACGACCACGATCGGGGGAGACGGCGACCCCGAAAGTCCCTGGACGGAACAAGGAACACTCCTCAACTTAAACCGGTTTCGAAATTGTGGCGTCGTTAAAATGCCTTCGCGTTTATCAACCCCCGTTTTGACAGTGGATACGGCCAAAATCCACAAAGTCGACACCGCCAATGCACAGAGCTTACATGGAATGTGGATGGGTAAGCACTGCCGGTTTTTGCAATCAGTCTACTGTGTGATGGCTGACTAGGATCTTCGCACCAGTATTCTCGAAATGCGCCGACTACATGGAAGAGGGACGTCGACTGGAGAATCTCAGCTGGAGACTCTGGACCCGCGAGACATTCTGCGTGGAACCGGAGACTAGCAGCGATGCCTCGGTTTTGCCACTCCTTCGCACAGACACCTCGGACATGCCAGAACTTTCCGCCAGTGTCGAATCTGCCGCGTCCGACCAGGCTGACAGGATTGAGCAGCACATCAAGCGGTCGAAGCTTGATCTCAAGCCTGCAGTTGTTCGTGAGGATTCAAGCCCTCTCTTGAGCTTGGCTCGCGGGAAAGAGAAGCATATCACATCCGAGGGTTTGGAACGTATGGTGCTGAACATCAAGGAGAAGAAGAGCTTGGAGCCTATTCCTCCCCAATCGATGACTACTCCCTTTCCTCCTGTTGTGGATATCACCCCACGCCCGTCCACTCCCACTCCTTCCTCCCCTACCATCTCTACCGCGAAGCGGACGCCCTCACCGCCACCGTATCCTCTTCACCAACCGCAGAACCAGTCGACAGAGTCGTGCTCCACTACAGCGCCCGAGGGCAACGAGAGCGACAACAGTGCCTGCGCTGCAGCTTCCGACACCAGTGTCTCTTCTTCCGGCATTATCCCCATGAGATGTGAATTAATCAAGTCCCCGAGCATCGTCCGTGGATTCTCTCCTTCGCTTGTATCCTCATCCTACCGATCGCAGCCGAGATTGGCACCCGAGCCTGGAACAGCCAAGCAATCGGGACAACTTAAGCCTATGCCTTTCAAGAAGAAGGGCGGCATGTTCACACTGGGAGGCTCCTCTGGAGATGACGAGAGCTCCTTTGAAGATCGCATCACGATGCAAGGTCCTCACCGGAGCTCCTTATCGGACGAATTAAGCAAGCCCTCCTCGAGCAACCAAAGTCCGAAGAAGAAGGTCGCCTCCTTCAGAGACGAGAACGGAATCATCAAACCCACTCGGGAACGGCTCGAGGAACATGAAGACGCTATTGAGACCGACGATGAAGTCTCGGAGAGCGCCATCGAGGATGACTCGGATTCTGATTGGGAGGATTCGGTCACAGAAAGCGGCCGGTCTAGTGTTGAGGAGCGCGAGCTTTTCCAACGCGTTGATTCTCGACCAAATCTCGTCTCGCGTCGCTCGATGCTGACCATGATGATGCATCAACCCACCAAAATGGGCGCAGCATCCCGGTCAACCCCGGCTCTTCAGCGCTCCCGCCTCACTTCACCCAACGGCCCCTCCATTCCGGCTTCACCGCCCGACGACGACGAGGAGAGTCTTACGATGCGCGGTCCCGATGTTCCTCGGTCCAAGCCGATTGTCATGAAGCCTACGCCTCAAGCTATCGCTCATTCGCCCCGCACGACTCGGCGGAACATGCTGGCTACCGAATTGACGGAGTCTCTCCGTCGCCACTTGCTGTGGGAGCGTCAGCAGAAGAGCGCCACCGCTAATGCGTTTTTGAAGCGACGCCACACCGCCCACGATATGGCCAATTTGCAGGAGTATCCTGGTCCCAAGGGCGCTCAGAAGGGTCAAGCCTCAGGCCAAAATGCAGGTCCCGTAACTAAACCCGCCAGCCAAGGGAAGGACAAGACCGGCTCTTGGAATCACTACACCGACTTTGGACCTTGGGAATACCATGTGAAAGGATGGTAAACATTTCCCTTGGATCTTACGATCGCTATACCTCGATCTTCGATTATCCTCGAATTTTGTGTCATAACACATCCTCTTATCTGGTGGATATCGTTCATTGACAGTGATACCCGATCATCGAACGCCTTTTTGTTTTTCTGTTTTTTTTTTTCCCTTTTCACCAACATGTAAAGACCATCGATTGATTATCATCCTTGTGACACGTACCATCACGACTGCATTGCATATTGGCGCACTTCGGAATCATCTGGCCTTGCGTTTCGACCTGAACATCTTCTCTTTCGGGTCATTGCTATTTTGCTTTTGCTATCTTTACCTTGCATTGTGTGGCTGTCTGCTATCCTTATACATGGGCCACTGGGGGGGATTAAGCGTCTTTTACACAATTAATCTTGTTGTACAGATGAAGTTCTCTTCTACGGCGATGCACAGTCGGCGGAGACACCTTGAAAGAAAAAGGGTCTCTACTTTTCCTCAACTCTTATGCTTATTCTGGGTGGAATTGATGCGCGAGCGGTCGATTGGATTTCTCTTCATCGTTGATCCAGGCGGCGGAACAAAAAAACTGAATTGCGTTTTTGCATACTTTGAAATAGCCCGTTTGTTGATTTTTTTTTTTACGCCTCGCTGATACCAGATACCACGTTCCCCGAATTTCCTTTGCTCACTGGCCGGCTCTTGAGTCGGCCTGCACATGCCGTGTACGCTACTTGATACTTTCTTTTTCTCATCTACCCAACCGCTGTGTATGGAGGAAGCTCCAAAAGAAGAAGCAAAATTTGGAATAAAAATTCACAACAAAGAAGAACAACGTTTCCGAGAAGTAAGACATTTGCGTCGTATGTTTGATGAGTCAAGCCCAGACAAGAATGCCATTGTTTGGATGAGGAGGTGGTTAAGTTTACTAGGTAAGTTAGATCTGGACAAGGCATTAGGTACGTCAGTCGTAATCATCACCTTTTTGTCCCCCCTCCCTCCTTGGGGCACAGACCTGCCCAGCAGCCCAGCTAACTATCCTATCTGGTGTTCTTCAAACCACCCGCTCTCATTCAGGCAGGTAAGGAGAGGCCGGAACCTAGACCAGCATGTTACTGCGTTAGCATATTACTAGGTAGCTGAGAAGAAAAAAAGAAAAAAGAGGGGCTAGGACGGGCCAGGCGGGTGTGCGTGTGTTCTAGCCATAGCCATAGCCATAGCCATCGCAGCCTACATGTACACTACATATAGGTTACAAGATCAAAGCTCCTCTCTTCTGCCTTGTCTTGTGCTTGTGCCTGTGCTTACTGATGATTATACAGAGTACCTCCTTAGGATTTACCTGTGACCAGGAAAACAATATCCCTGTCACGATCTAGAATCCGCACAGATCGCTTCTTCACATGCCGGGCGCGCCTCCCCTGTCGCCTCGCCGATATTACGATCCCACCATCCCACCATCTTTTTCTTGGGGTGGGGGGTGGTGGTGGCTCTCGGAGATATTCTTCAAAGGACTTTTTAGACTAACAAGGAAGAGGAAGGGGAAGAAGGGAAAGGAGGGTGCGGGATCAGTGGTTATGATTGAAATTGGAAGGAAACTCGAGGAACTCGATGTTACTCGAGTCAGTTTCGTTGAAAGAAAGTTAATCTTCCTTTGGTGGTTTGCTTTTCTGTGGTTTGATCTTGCCCGCGGCTTCCCCCGGTGTTGCCATATTTAGGACTCTTATCTCTTCCTATGGGGAAGTGTTGTTCGGGTGTGAAATATTGAAAGAAAGACAAACCAATGATGTATTCCCAAGGTCGAGGGGATGACTCTGTGTAATTGACTGGAGGCGAATTCGGGGAGGCAGCAGTTGATGAACTGTCATTGACATAAGGGTATGACGGGATAGAAGAGAATGTGAACCACAACCTCAACACACCGCAGATCGACGAAGTAAAGTACGCACGTACGGAAGAGCCGGTCGGGGAATCCACGGAGATGATCGTGTTCTATTTTTTTGCTTTCCTGGGTCCGGAGTATTGCGATAAATATAGTAAGTACTTCATGATGACACGGACAGGATAGAGTGGCCGTCGATGTGGTTGATGGTGTGTCGGTGATGGCGGTGGATGGCTCTTCGGGAGCAACTATCCATCATTGACTTCAGTTTCAGACATGTTCTTTTGTTTTCTCTTGTCTTGTTTTCTGGTCGGAGTCCACGAGAATGAAACTGGATATTTGATCTGGAGGAAAGTCTATCGGATTGTGGTGTGTAACTATATCGGTCGCAATTTCAAAGTCTTGGTATATCAGCTGAGGGGGGATGGACCGTGGATGGATTGACCCCCTTTTGATATTCGATCCCCTTGCGTCACCATGTCCATGTCGAAATCAGGGGACATACTGGGGTCGGTTCTCGGGGAGGGAAACTTCTTTTTCTTACTCATAGTCAGTTTGGTATTGTGGAATGTGGTAACAGACTTGACACTGACAAGCATGTGCTTGTGCGTGGAGAAGCATATGGGGTAAGAGTTGAGCTGGTTGTGGAGGGAGGGAGGTTTGGTCGTTCGTGGTAACTAACTCGGTAGGTCGATACTATTACGACTGCCTACTAATCATAGTTACGAAAGGATGCATTGTCTCCAGGCTTTCGATTCGATTCTTCTGTCGAATATGAGGATATCGACAGGCGATCAATGCAACCACAAGTTCTAGACTCGAAGTGTAGGGCGGGAGACAAGTCATCTGCGTGCGTGTTGCATGGAGTAATTCCCGGGGAGCGCACAGAGATCACTCTGGGACCAGATCCATTGATCTACCTCGAGCCCACCATCTTAACTCATCCTTCTTCCTTACCCGGTAGTTGGGACTGCTCGTGGTCATCGTCTCATACGTAAGTATGTTGTACTGCTGTACTATGTACTATGCACTTAGTGTATAGTGTGTGTGTCTGTGTGTGCAGGTCCCTTCATAAGTTCATAGTTCATAGTGACCTAAGCGGGGGAGCTAAATTTGATGTCCGCGTGCGCACTGACAATCTTGGTTGCTGAAGCACCCATGACGTAACCCGGGATCATTATTAATTGCTCTGCCCTGCCAACCAGTTCAAACACACCGGATCGCCGCCGTCCGTTTTCATGTCTTGAATTGCTGCTCGACTTGATTCAGGTCTCTTGGTCGTAGGGAAGGACAGTCGATGACTGCATCTCGTCTGTGTCCGTATATTGATAGATCCACTCAACGGCCGTTCCTCTCTGAGAAATCGACTTCCCAATCGAACAATCAAACAATGGAAAAAGAAATGCAAAAATACAAAAAGCAAAAAGCCAAAAAGAAAAAAAAAGGCACGAAAAGCAGAGCCTCGAATCAGAGGGCACAGAATCTCTTCAGGAAGACCCCACATATTCCTGGAATTTCCGATGGCTCTGCACCAATTGATTGGCAAAAGCATGAGGAGGGGAAGGTCCGATTCTGCCCGAAAACGTGGAGCAGCCGACCGTGCATCGCTTTGCGGCTGGTTGGTTTTTTTTTCCTCTCTCTTCCCTTCTCTGTCTTCCAGACCAAGCCGGTGGATCCCGAGAACCCCAAGATGAACCACCAAAACCTTGGGCCGAAGGGGAGCTTTACCTGATCGGGCTTACCGTCGCGCTGCAAAGGTCGGGGCAGCGCGACTTTCCTCAGCTGGACTCGTTCACTCCTCCAGTTCTCCCTCGGAGTCCCTCCAGACCTTATCCAAATGTCAGTCTCAGAACCAGGTCTTCTCCTTCCATTGCGGGTCAAATTACCTTACCAAGTGGATCGTGTCTCTTGAGATCGGGCAGCAAGATGATTCGTAGTCGAGGGCTCTTCTCCTCACCGGTTACGATGCATCCTGTTATACGATAACGCTGTATCAGCCCTGACAAGATTGATGGTAACCTGCTATGTACCGTCGTACTGTACTAGTAGGTACACCTCCCTTCGTTCCCTTCTCTGGGGTCCTGGTATCCTGAGTCAGCAACCTTCCGCGACCGGGAGGCCTCGCGGTGTAACTTCACCACAACCTTAATAGACACGAAACAATCTTGTTCCCATCTTGACTTGATCCAAACCACGAGGCCGGAAGTGGAGCAAACAAGCAGTGCGCCCATAATCTAATTCTTCGAACAAGTGTCTGAACTTTCCGAAGTCAATTACGTCGTTTCCCACTCTGCCCCTGGCAGAGATGTCATCGCGAACCGGTTCCCTTCACTCCGTACTCTCTTCCTTCGCTTGCAAGGCAAGGAAAAGTCAAGTCTCGGACCGACTCCTGCTTTCAGTTCGGCATGCCGATGCACATCATTTCTTTCTGCATTGCAGAATGGGGTATTCTCGGCGCAACCACACACCATTGCAACCGCTGCACATACTTTATTTTCCTTGTTATTGTCTTCCATCAGAGACCTTCTAGACCGGGCCGACCAGATGATTTTTCTTTGCCTCCGACGGAGTACATCGCTCCTTGGGCCCTGAACGCGTGACGGGGTCTCGGAGGTGGCCGCGACCATCACCATCACCAGAAGCCGTAATCCTTAGCACCGCCACCTCAAACCGAAGTAAAACAGCCGCTCGTTGTGGCATCACACCGCCGACAAAACAGGCCACTGTCCGCTACTACCACCGGGCCGGTCGCGCGTCCTTTTCTGCCGTATCACGTGGCGTAAGCTCCTGCGTCCGACTGTCTTGGCTCCTTCCAGTTTCAACCTAAGTCCGTTGCGCGCCTCAATAGGAAATCTTGACACTATACAAGACTTAGAAGCTAGTGGAGGGAGCCCGATTCGAGCGGGCCTATCCCGAGGGTTGGGCAGCATTGGCATCTTGCAATCTTCTCATACCACTTGGTCGGACTTGACTACTATTCTAGTGTAGCCCACTTGCAATCTACACCACACCAGCCACTGGGGTATGCCGCGTTATGTCTAGGTCATTATGGTCATAGCTTGCACAATGTATTGGTATTGTGGGATGGTAAGGGGTATGGATGACCCTGACTCGATACCAAGCCAATGTACGGGGCTCTCTGTCATCACTGGTAATACTATACTGATACATCGAGGGCTACAGATACAGAAACAATGGTAAGAGCATGGAGTATCAAGCACAGATCTTCTTAGACACCTTCTTTCTATTTGCCAACCTACCGCACATGTCCGCAGTCTACGTTCAAACGAGTTCCCTCATTCTTCAGGACTGAAATTTAGATGTCAAATACTGAATGCAACCTATGTGTCGATGACTAGCAACCAAAAACCTGTTACCGAAGCACACGCCAAAGCAATGATTCGATGGCCCCGAGTCGCGGGGTGGTCACATGAGCCGAATATCCTTCAATTCCACTACCCACCCAACACCACCTACCACCAACTAACCTACTTCCGTAACTACATCCCCCCGAAACTTACACCTACCACTCTTCGTTTCAACCTAGTCTCTCCTCCGCATCCGATGGTCCTGCCGAAAAGATGCGGAAATTCAAAAATACCGCGGGTAATTTAGCTGAGCTGAGTTGAGCTTACTAGATCTCAAGCATCTTCCGCATAAGGCAAAGCAAAAATCCTACTATCCAGGCTGCCCTGGCTATACCCAACCCTCCGAAAAAAAGAATCGACTACGCAGTCAAGTGCCCCCCTTGGGCGAATCAGAGCCCCAAAAACCCAGCATTTTTGACTTCTTCTGGGTCTGGGTTTTGGTTCCATATTCAGGTCGGGCATTCGAGAAGTTTTCTAGAAGAGGCTTAGGCCTGCAAATCGGAAGCCTAAATCAGTTTAGATCGGTATTTATGCTTTTGCTTTTTTTCTTTTTCGTTTCATGGGTGTCAAGCCGATGCGCTACTTGCGTGGGCGCTGGGCAGCGGCTCGCGGATGGCTTGTTGCGGCCTTGGTATTACCGGATACCTGGTACCATTCATACAGTCTAGTACCTATGCGGGGGCTACTGTACAAGCGGTCACATAGTTTTACTGGTATGTATTAGTACGTTGTATGCAGGAAGAAGGATTGTCCGGATACAGCTCCATGGCTGAGGATTTTCTGTCCCTTTCGCAATGGGCCAATGGAAGGCGAGATGAATGTAGTTTCCTTTTGCATAGCCAGAAAACTTGTGGATGATCATTGATGGTCAGTCGCATCAATCCCTCACATCCCGTGGTGACTGTCCGGATAGTACTCCGTACGATTACTCATACTTACAGTTGCTGCTGGGGGCTTGCA
The DNA here is from genome assembly GCF_003184745.1 of Aspergillus uvarum CBS 121591. NCBI lineage: Eukaryota > Fungi > Ascomycota > Eurotiomycetes > Eurotiales > Aspergillaceae > Aspergillus > Aspergillus uvarum. The sequence continues at coordinate 202,014 of NW_020291356.1, forward strand.
GACCGCCCTCAAGCGGTTCCTGGGAGACCAGCCGTGTATGTGTGTGTTTATTTACTACTAGCAGTTCAGCTGCATAAGCATGCATGCATGTTGACTGACACGGGTGACTTAGACGAGAAGCATTGAGATCCCCCCCCCCCCCCCCTTCTTCCACCTCGCCATTGTTGCCTTTCGATTAAGATAGTTTCCGCTTTTGAATCGATATTTGCTTATTCCGGTGCGGGCTTATTTGCTTCTTCGTCAAAGCTTTGCGGCAGACCATAGCTAGCGTTGGCGTTTCGTCGGTGACTACCTAACTTATGGATTGGTCTATACTTCTGGCTTGTCTCTGGCACAGATATCATTCCCTTCCGGTTTCTGTTTTCTGAGTATAGAGGTATCAGGCAAACATTGCACAGAATCTGGGAAATTACGTAGTGGGAGAGAGGGCTTCAACGTCAGTTTCTGGGGTGGAGGCTGATGGGAGGGGGGAGAGGGGAAAGACGGAGGACTTTGCTCCGAATTGGTGTAGTGAGTGCAGCAGCAGCAGCAGCAGCAGCAACAGCAAAACCCCCGCTGCTTTTAGATGGAGTCATTCATCAACACACAACAAACTAACTTGCTTGCATGATAATTGCATGTCTGACATTTGTACTGTACCTGTCGAGACTCGAGAGGGGCGGCCAGCCTTTCCCCATCTTCGCAGAAACGAAACCCCATTTCCAATGGCAACGACTGGAGGTTCAAAGTAACAGTAACCGTCACGATTGGACTCGGTGGTAATCCGTTAAATCGGTATGAGGCAGATTTCCAAGATGATGGAGGGTGCTACAGATTGAGGTGCGGTGCGGGTTGCTATTCTTCCCATTGATTGACTCGATGATTGGTGAGAAGAGGGACTTTGTTCGGGGAAATCGGATCTCTTCACCCGCGCGTTTTTCTTGATCACCAACTTTAGATTTGCGCCCTGTGTGCGCCCAAACTTTCTATATTGAGAACCTCTTCTCCATCGGACTATGACCGTAATGTACACCCTATGGGCTTGTCGGTCCGGCTAAGATGAGTTGCTTCCCTCTCTTACTTAAATGTTGAACTACGTGTACAGTAAGGACCCTGACCGGCCTCGACCGAGGGGATGTATGGACGGAGTAATCACGGAGAAATAAACTCCTCGACTTCTCCAAGCTTACTTCTGAATGTCGAGACGGTTCTGGACCGCGGGCCTTTGGTTCGTGCTGAAGGAACAAGCTGGCAGATGAATTGCGCTTTTGGAAAAAATGAGCCACTTACAGCCTCTCGATTTGCCTTTTCGTCCCTCTTTTTGCCGGGAAGGCGTTTGGTCTGGTGACTTTTCGTTGAATCTTGAAATCTCGAATCTATATGGATCCAGGCTGATGGAGAAAAGCAATCCAGCCTAGACCAACCATCCGTAGATCTCAACCGTCCCGTCCAGACTTGGTCGATTCCTTTCCCCGGGTTGAGGAGCCACCGGCATGTACTCTGTACTGTACTCTGTAATCGAAAACATTGATATCCCAAATGCGTATACGCGTGTCAGTCGTGGACTTAGTCCCCACATGGCCACAAGTACTTCGGACTGTACAGTACTCACTCGTTAAGGTGTGCCTTTTATTGTTGTTTGGATAGCATCGAGTCAGCTGACTCGGGAACCAGGGTACAGGACTTGCGTCCACGTCGAGGGTCATGTACGGTACCGATCTAATTCCTCATACTAGGGGTATACTAAGTCTTCAGTGGGTCAATACTTCCGGTATTCACCTACCTATTCATACTAGATACACAGTACAGTACGAGTAGTCGCTCAGATTGATCCCACGAATCATGGTCGACGAGAGCCCTGTGTGTGTTCCGGGAGTGAGGGGGAGGCGGCGGCGGGCGGGGAACAATTTGATGACACAGAAAAAGGAGCCCTAAACCAGGCACGATGATTTGGCGGGGGGCGAGGGGGGGGGGGGAAGTACTCTATGAGTGAGGCTTTTCCCCTTCCACCACCGCCAGCAGGTTTAATCTCGAGATACCGGATTCTTTGGTGTTGTGGCTTGTGGATAGGTTCGGTCGGTCGGTCGGCTTTGGAGGTCGCAAACTACTTCGTAACTAAGCTAGCTGGCTACCAAAGAAAAGAGGTCACCTGTCGGGATTTTTCAGTGATACGCAAATGCAGCCCATGTCGTACCTGCCAATCGGGATCGAGAGTTTCTGTGGTCTGGAAGGATTTCCAATCCATCGGTACACCTGCGGGGGGAGAGAGAGAAGGGGGGGAAGGAGAGGGGAGGGGGTGTTCTTTACTTCCAGTTGGGTTTCTCAAAAGTTCTCGTTTTGATTGTGTATTGAAAGTCTCATTTACAAACAGAGGTACTTGCACTGTACTAGGTACGGAGGGCTATCTCCGGATTACTACTTGTGGTTTTGCTTGTCAGTCTGCCTGCCTGTCTGCCTGCCTGCCCCTAAGATCTACTAGAAAGGAAGAGAGATGAAGTCACCGATGATCGAATCGATAATCGTCATGTACAATTGGAGTGTTGCACCTGCCAGTCTACTTCTCGCCAACCAGACTGTTTCCTTCTCTATCATAACTATCTGCAAACGCATTGGCCGGGTCACCACTGTCCACACTGTCTTTGACCATTCATTCTTCATGCCACAACGATGCTACATGATGCATATGCAAGCCGGAGAACCCGACTCCCCACCTCCTGCATGCAACGGTGTTGTGAGTTCGGTGCACGGAGTGCACCCACCACCTAAGGCTCGTTTCAAGCGGCAGATGGGGGAGGGGGCATAGGGGCCATTTCTTTTTATCTTTTGTGGAGTCAATATAGCATTGCTTGTGGCTTGAAGCTGTTGCATCTAGACCCAGGCGTCATAGAGGCAAGAAGAAAAAAAAAGCAAATTTGACCCATTAAAATGGTGGTGGTCAGCCAGCTTATCCAAAAGCATGTATCTCATATCATCTTCCATGCACCATGAAGGTCGAAGCTCTCCATCAAGAATGGGGTGTTTCTTCCGGTTTCGCGCCTCAAGGTGGGTGACTACAGCACGATCCTGAATGCTATCACATAGCCAAGGTGGCAGGGACACAGGCATCATCAGACGGTCTCTGTATTCCGACAGAAACAGTGGACAACGCAACATCGGTCGACGTTTGGGGACTGCGCAAAACAAAGTGCAGCCCTCTACGTGGCAACGATCAATGGTGCACATGAGGGTGACTGCAGCCTTGACTGCTTTCTTGTTGATCGCGTTCGCCTCGGACTCATTGCCTGTTCCAATCGGGGAGATTGTCTTTTCTTGTGGCCGGTGTCGTATGAGATTAGCAATGCGTTGCCTATGTATCAGGATTGGATGTTGCAGAGAGAGAGAAAGCATTTGCAACAGATTCTCAATTCGGCAGCAGTTTATGACCACTGCAGTCCCACTCCACGTTAGAGAGTGGAAGAAGCTGCAGTAGTTTCTGCTGCTTTCTGACAGATCGATCCACTTCGTTCACTAACTATGGTCACAGTTTCCCCAGACTTCTTTTCCCCGCGATGCTTGATGATCGTCGCCTCAGTGGACCTTTCAAGATTATCGTCTTGATGAATGATAGATTTCAGAATAGCGAAAATCAAGACGGAGTATGTCACGGGGGTAGAACAGATGAGCAGCCATCACGTGGTCACCATTCAACGTCATTTGTACTCCCCTCCTTGACATTCTATCTTTCCTTCTCTTCCTTCTCCTAAACAACCTCGGAGTACAACAACAACAGCAACAAGAAACAAGAACGCCTTCCAGCGCCTCCCGTCTTCAAACCGGATCAGGTACTTTTTGTGGCTGCAGCTACTGGATCCCGGCTCTGTCGTCGTTGGCCAGGACCTGGCGACTTGTCGATCTCCGGGTCACCAGATCTCTGCGTTGGCCGTTCGATCACAGCGACGAGAGTGGGTGAGAGCAGAGCCCTTGCTCCCTAACCCCCGGGCTTCAACGCGCAGACAGAAAGTCGCCGTCAAAACCCATTCCGTACCAGCATTTAATCTTGCTTAGCGACCTTTGCGCCGATCGATACGGCATCTGTTCCCTTGCGCCCCTTCTCGGTCATTCCTTCGATCTCACGCGTGATCTCTTGGTCCTGCCGGGGATGACAGGATGCCCTTACTATTGATTTCTTTCGACAACTTACCACTTTCTTAGCTTTTGTCCCTTGTATAATCCAGCCATTGGGGATTTCAATCCCGGTCTTTCACCGTGTTGTCGCGCCAGATATTATCTCGATAGACCATGAGGTCAGCATCATCCTCCACGTCCACCAGACGATTGCGCAACATCGTCCCGCGTCATGAGCCTCTCTATAGTTCCTAGAGTTGGCTGGTTCATCTACGCCGGTCTACAGCCGTCAAGTACCCTTTCCATTCGGCCTAGACAACCGCCGCCTCGGTTTCTAGATTAATGCGCCATTCGTATTCCCAGGTCCAGGCCTGGTCGATCGGCGCCTATTCCTTGTCCTTCCCCTCTTCTCTTCCTCCATTTACCCATGCTCGTCACCATTCCCATGTGCAATATATTCGGCTGTCCCAATGAAGTGTTATGTCATGGTAGAATCATAGTGCTCGAGGGTTTAATCTTCCGACCTTCCGCTCATTAAAGAACAGCAACAAAAAAAAAAAAGAAAAAAAAAAAAGAAAAACCAAAGATAACGAAACCGATTAATCCCCTGAGGATGGATAATCATACAGCCTCTCAGCAGACGTTTCTCCCCC